>NC_056739.1:222735329-222907829 GCF_019279795.1 Protopterus annectens
GGTAGGTACTAGGCTATCTGCCCAAGGGTTAATCCAGGATCAAAATAGCACAGTCATAGGTCATAGGTAGGTACCAGGCTATCTGCCCAAGGGTTAATCCAGGATCAAAATAGCACAGTCATAGGTTCATAGGTAGGTACCAGGCTATCTGCCCCAAAGGTTAATCCAGGATCAAAATAGCACAGTCATAGGTCATAGGTAGGTACTAGGCTATCTGCCCAAGGGTTAATCCAGGATCAAAATAGCACAGTCATAGGTAGGTACTAGGCTATCTGCCCAAGGGTTAATTCAGGATCAAAATAGCACAGTCATAGTTCATAGGTAGGTACCAGGCTATCTGCCCGAGGGCATTTATAAGCCTAGCCAGAGTATGTCGGCTTTCACCACCCCATTGATTAATTAACTGATCCTCTGTCAAGCAGAGCCAATGAAGTGATCCCAGGGGTGTATTTTCTGTTACCCATCCACTCGTCAAGGTTTCTCTTGAAGAGTGTTAGTGAGGGGCTCTGCCTAATGTAGTTTGGAATTTTGTTCCAAAGCATGGGGAGTCTCTGTGACAGGAATCTATCCCTCCAGCATGTTCTATTTATTGTTGTGGCGAGGTTTAGCCCACTAGAGCGAGTGGCTCACAGTGACTTGGATTTCTTTAGTTGGAACATGTCCATCAATTCTGAGTTGGACATGGCTTGGGCAGAGATCACCTCTGGGTAAGCGATATGCCACTGAGTACAGCCGGAGTTTTTTCAGTCGGGCTGCATAGGACATATATTTGAGGCCAGTAATACTCTTGGTGAGGTACTTTTGTGGTCTTTCTAGCTGTTGGAAGTGTCTTGTGAGGTACATCCCAAATGGGGCATTGTACTCTATGATTGGTCTGATGAGTGATGAGTAGAGGGGCACTATAACCTCTTTATTTCTAGATGCGAATCCTTTAGTAATTAGATGGGCCACATAGAAGGATTTCCTAAATACTGTGGCAATATTATTGTCAAAGGAGAGATTACTATCTACCTGGGTCCCAAGATCTCTTATTACCTCTTCTGTATTAAGGGGGCTGCCACCTATGTGTGGATGTTTTGTTTTTCCCAAACGGGAGGACTATGCATTTTTTGGCATTTAGCTTGAGGCCATGACTTTGACACCAGGTGTCCATCTCAGTAAGGCCCTTTTGGAGGATGTCCATGTCAGCCGGAGAGTCAGTTATGATTTAAAACTCTACAGGGGGTATTTTGCAGCACAGCGGTGGGAGACTAAACACACTTATTTTATGGCAGGAGGGCATTAAACACTGCAGCATTTAAGTACTCTGTGTGGGTATGTGTGTGTAGAGGCATAATTGTGGCGATAATGGTGTGTCTTAGTTTAATTTCTCCACTTGTTTTAGGTTTCTAATACCATAACGGGAATAGACCCCATTTCTAAGTCAGAGTATCATTACAATTCATGAAATGGGTATTGTTTTAATTATTGATGTTAATCAAATGGCACAGTGGTGCAGTGGTAGCATTGTCACCTCACAGCAAGAAGTTACCTGGTTCAATTCTTGGCAGGAGTGCCTTCTGTGTGGAGTCTGCATGTCCTCCTTGCATTCATATGGTTTTTGCCCGGGTACTTTGGTTTCCTCTCATGTTACAAAGACGTGTCTGGAGCGTTTCTCCCTGGACCTCCGCTGAAAATTGGCTTCGTTCCAAGTCAAACTTTCCCGGTAAACAAATGTTAAATAAATAAATAAACCAGGAGTGCTTTTCTCAGCACCCACAGTTGCCTCCTCCTGCAGTTCATATGTGGGTACATGTATTGGTATCTTATTTAAGTTGTTGTTGTATCTTTTGGCTTTTCCCGGTTAGGGGTCGCCACAGCGGAACTCCCGTCAAGTATGACTGCAAATTCTTTTTCATTAATCCTTTTGCTCTTGCTACTGTTGGAACTGTGTGGTTATCTTTCTTCCACAATGCTCTCATTTCTGCTTACAATGTAGCAGTTTCACTGATCAATCCTACTTTGGTCTTTTTTTCTTGAAATACTATATGTGATTTTCTTGAATCTACTTTTTGAACTGTTGATAATGGGTGATCCCATGTGATATAAGTTTCATGATTCTCTACATTGTTTTGTGGTTCATGGTTCCGATGCTTTGTAGCTACTTATGTACTGTAGTGTTTGCACACTCCCCATTGCAACAGTCTTGTCACATTATTCTGTCTTTCAGTAAACAGACCCTCAGCCATAAATATATCACACCTAGCAATGAGCTGCACAGCTGTCTCCAGTTTTGTTTTACAGAACTTACATACAGCTGTTTCTTCCGTTTGTTCTATAGACTTTGTAAACCAAAGAGTATTTAGTCTACTGTCTTTGTGTAGCCACTGTTAGCCTTTTATCTTTTGGTTTCAATTCTCCTCTCCTTAGCCATTTCTTCATTAAATTTTGGTAAATAATACTTTGTTCCAGATCTCTGTACTTACAATTACATTTGTGGACTTTCCAATATTCTTTCCTTCTCATCTGATCTTTTTTTTATATTCTTTATTTTGTTTTTTGTCACGCTCAGTTGCTGTTTGATTTTTGTCTGCTGCTGGTTTGATATCCATTCCAGCTTTGTTCAGAAATGCTTCTACTAAACTAAGCAAAGATGTCATCTTAGATGACTTCTCTTCATGCTTTAGAACTTTCATTATGTTTGGATCTGATGAAGTCAGCAAATCATAGGTCTCAACCTGTTAAGAGGCCAATGTGGAACACAGACCCTAACAATGTGTGACAAATGGTCAAAATGTGGAACACCCTATTTTCGCACTGCGTGAAACGTGCCATTGCCATGGATCATGGTAGAACATCTGTAAAATTCAACAAAACACACTTCCCAGATCCAAAACCTTTATTTGATAATCTGCAAATACCATAACCACACCATAAGTAAATGAAACAGCACTTTACAAAAATAAAAATCAGATTTACTACATTTTCTAAACAGACATATTAGAGAGACACTTTAAATATTGCTCCTATAACCTTAGAAATATTGCTAGAACAGGATCTGTCTTGGCATTCAGTTTCTCTAAAAAATGGCAATTACTCTCCGAGACGTACTAGGGGGGACAAGCAGCACAAACAGACACTTTAAATATTGCTCTTATAAACTTAGAAATATTGCTGGAATAACAGGATCTATATTGGCATTCAGTTTCTCCCAAAATAAAAGGCAATTACTTTTAGAGACGTACTAGGGGGACAAGCAGCACAAACAGAGACGCTTTAAATATTGCTCCTATAACCTTTGAAATATTGCTAGAACAAGATCCGTCTTGGCATTCAGTTTCTCTAAAAAAATGGTAATTACTCTCCGAGACATACTAGGGGACAAGCAGCACAAACAGACACTTTAAATATTGCTCTTATAACCTTAGAAATATTGCTAGAATAACAGGATCTGTCTTGGCGTTCAGTTTCTCTAAAAAAAATGGCAATTACTCTCCGCGACATACTAGGGGACAAGCAGCACAAACAGACACTTTAAATATTGCTCTTATAACCTTAGAAATATTGCTAGAATAACAGGATCTATCTTGGCGTTCAGTTTCTCTAAAAAAAATGGCAATTACTCTCCGAGATGTACTAGGGGGACAAGCAGCACAAACACTTTAAATATTGCTCTTATACATTTAGAAAGTTGCTAGAATAACCACACTCCTTCAAACCCCACAACGTGTTTCTTCCAAAGCAAATTAATTAATTAATTAATTTAAATTTGTTAATTTAGTTTTTTAGGTTTTTAAGTAATGTAATTGTTTATGTATTTTATGTAATTTTTTATTTTTATATTATTTTCATGGAATTTATTGTGGCTGTTCATTTTTGGAATGATATATTAACAATTCATGTTGAGGGGCTTGAGGGGCCTTTTCAATCAGTGATTTTTTTAGTGTCCGTACAATTTTTTACGACACAATTTGTTTAAGGACAATATATTGGTCTATTACAACATATATATATTTCCATATAAGTTTGACATACACAAAATGAATATATATGGAATTTTTAAATAATTTTTGTATAATCTACTATTTGTAACAATGAGTATAGGTCTTATAACATTGGTTTTTTATATATATGCAAACCTGCACTAAAAGGGAAGGCAACAAAAAAAGAGCGGTAGAAATAATGTTGTGGCTTTAAAACAACATGTAGTTGCAAGTGGCAATTAAGTCAACAACCAATGAATTTAAAATTTACTTAGTATTTAAGGGAGTTGATGAATTTGTACGTTGGATTCTGATGAAGTCGGATTATTGTAGATGAAAGCGCGCTCAATCCCGACTTTGTTTGTGTTTTAACTGCTACGTTTGGATTAAATATTTTTTCTATTTGGTTCCTGGCGAGTGGTTTTGAAGTTTGTTCACAGCCTTGGTGTGTTTGGTTACATTTTTTCCACAATCGGTGGATTTTCTTGTGAGGATTATCCCTTTATGGTATAGCCAGCGGACTTTTTTTGCTTTGAAAGTTGCTAGAATAACAGGTCCTGGCTTGGCATACAGTTTCTGGAAAAAAAGACATACTAGGGGGGCATGCAGAACAACAGAGACACTTTAAATATTGCTCTTATAAACTTAGAAATATTGCTAGAATAAATGGCAATTATTCTGAGACATATTAGGGGGACAAGCAACACCAACACCAACACAGAGACACTTTAAATATTGCTCTTATAAGCTTACAAATATTGCTAGAATAACAGGATCTGTGTTGGCACACAATTGCTCAATTACTTTCAGACTTCAAAATCCTAGGGGGACAAGCAGTACAAAAACAAACTTTAAATATTCCTGGTATTCTAGCAACTTTTTAAGTTTATAATCACATCTGTGTTGGTATACATTTAGCTCTGTTTCTGGCAGACTTCAGAGACATACTAGAAACAAGCAGCACAAACTTCCAGACACTAAACATTGCTCTTATAAACTTGGAAAGTTGCTAGAATAACAAGATCTGTGCTAGCATACCAGTTCTCAAAGAAAACACTTGCTATTGCAGCTAAAACACTTACCTTTGCCTAGGTACACAGCAACCGCTCAATATGCAGTTAGTCAAAGTCTCCAGCAACACAAATAATCCATCCCGATGACCACGGCACAAACTATGATGATCCCAGTAGTCCAGCAGCAAGCAGCAGCAAAATAAAACCTCAGCCCTTCTGTTCTGGCTGCTTCCGAGTCCCGATGTCTTCAATCTGCACCTTCCTTCTCCCGATGTCCACAACATGCACCTTCCTTCTCCCAATGTCTTCAACCCATATTCCGCTCCTTCCTGGTCTTTTTTCCTGGAGATTAGACCTAAAATGTAAAATCCCTGATTCAGGGAAGCCTTTTGCAAGCCATTATTTTGGCACGAAAAGGCCTCCCGGAACGTGATTGGCTAGTACTGGGGAGCTCTCATAGGCTCCTGTCCTCCTGAGACTCTTTACTTGATTGGCTCATAGAATGCATTCACAATTGGCTGTAAATGTGGTCTACGAGCCAAACAAAAACTGTGGCGCACAGCCAACGCTGTGTAATGCAGAAGAGCAGCAGAGGTTTGCATTGGTTTGCATACCGCAATGCCGATTGGCAGTAATTGCAGTACACAAACCAATCAAAATCCTTGTAGCGGAGCCACAGCTGTTCAATGTGGAACAGCAGAATGGTGGCTTCGCTCATCTTAAATGCGGAGCGTTCCGCATAATCCAGAGCACTTGGATGCTCAGCAGCAAATATGTATGCAGTCCCACAACTGCAAATCCATACATGTAGTCAATTTCAGAATGAGAGATATATAATCTTGATAAGCATGAAGCAGTTTTCGTTTTCTTGTCTAACTGGTTTAATGCTTTTTATGGACAGTCTGTCACACAAAAGCTCTCGAAAGAGCAAAGTGATTTACAGCTTGGACTTTAACCCTTGATGTCAAAGCAATATTCAGTATTAGCTTTAATCTTCTGAAGTATTCATTAATGAGCTTTATTCACATTTGTTTGCATTTTATTGTTGCTCCCTTATCTATTTCTAAGTATTTATACAATCCTTCTTCACCAAGTTTGTTTATAACACATTCCTGTCTAGGCTGATATTTTCTTGGTAGTGCAGTCTTCCTTTTAAAAGTATTGCTTTTGCACATTTATCAAGACCAAATGGCATTCTTACATCACCTGAGAAAATGTTAACCATCTGTAGTTGTGCTTTCAGATCTTTTTATAACAAACTATAACGTTTTAAATAATCCACAAAAAAAGTAGATGAGATGTCTTTAGACAAGACTGGTTTCTAAGAGTTAAACTATAACCATAGCCTAACCTATTAACTAAACAACTTAATGGTTTAACGGCAAGACAAAACTGGCAGTAATAATCACCCTGGAATATCCCACTTTGAATTTGTATCCCTGGGATAATAAATTGCTCTTTGTCACGGCTTAGTTGCAAAGTAGTTTGTCACTGTGTTGTAGTCACTATGATGTAACTGTCGAGTGTCCATTATTCAGTGTGGGATGCTGTTAAATGCTGTTTTATAATCTACCCATGCAATACTTAGATTCTTCCACCTTTTACACCTCTCTATTAAGGCTTTGTTTAGCAATAAATGATCATTTGCTCCATATAACTTTTTGTTCTTTCACCATTATTCATTTTTTTCTAAGGGACTATAAATTGTGTCTGCATCCATTCTAGTATATAATCTGTGTATTGCTGGAAGGCAAGTTATTGACAACCCCTAGCCTGCCCTTCTCTTACTACTCTCATCTCCCCCTGTGCTCCCAACTGTGAACTCCGTAACTCTGACCTACACCTCCTCCAAATATCCAAACTCAAAAAAATAAATAAATAAAATAAGCAAAATACTATACAGTCACTCTGTTACCTCTGCTTGGAACAAACTCCCTCACCTCATCTGATCGCTCAATAGCTTAAACAGTTTCAAACTTGCACTCAAGGAATATCTGCAAAACCCATGGACTTGCCCCTGCAATGTTTTCCTTGGATATTAACCCTACCACCTCTGCTACTGTTTTTCTTCTCTCTTCCTTCTTTTGATCTAGATATGTATTGCTTAATCTGCTACGTTAACCACTCACATATTCAGTCACGTCTGCCCTCAACATATTAACTCTACTTTTCTTTGTCTTTTATCTTTGTATAAGTGTCTCTTTGATATATTATCTTGCTACATCTTGTTACCCTATTTTGATAACTCATAACCATATTTTGTATGACATAACATCCTCCAATACATATTTTTTTTATATTTTGTGCTATCTTTCATACTTTGTAACCATTCAAGACTTAAAAAATGCCATTTATATGTAAATACACCTTCTTACCTACTGTATAAGAATTATTAGTATTATTATTATTTCTTCTTTTTTTCTCTGTTATTGCAGCTTTTCTCCTCGGGTCTCTGCTGAAAAAAGGCATCCTGCCCAGCCAGACTAACCTGGTTAACAAATGTCAAATAAATAAATTATTGGTCTGTAGTTCTTAGGATGGCTTGCATGTTCACTGTTAAGGAGGAATATCATTTTCTTGTTGTTAACCAAGTTGGTGTCTGTTTGTGGTGTGCATGTATGTAATTCATTCTTATGCCTGTCTTTTTTGTAAAGATGTCAATAGCATCATCCAGAAGTTAGGTACTGTGCCGGAGCCTGGAGATTTCCACTTGGGAACTTTTCTTATTTTTGTCTCAGTTTCACTGGCTGTTACTTCATCCCATTTTATACCACGCATATTATACTTCCTGTTTTTTTAAATCTTCTGTCCAGTCAGCACCTTTGGTATGTTCAACAGGGTCTTCATAAATACTTCTCCAAAATGTACCTATTTTTTTTTCATGGTTTTTCCATTAATTTTGCTTTATTTCCCAATTCTCTATAAAATCTTTTCTGGGTCAATATTGAATTGTTTATTTTATACTTTTCCTTTATATTTATCTGTATACTGTATACATTTTTCTGCTTGTGTTGCTGTCTTTCATTTATTATTAGAAATAGTGTATGATAAATCCTGGTCTGTTTTGATACTGTATGTTGTTTTTAACACAATTATCTTTCTAAGAATTCTTAATGAGCTGTTCTTTTTCTGCATTTTATTTATCTATTATTTTTATTTAACATTTGTTTACCAGGAAAGTCCAACTTGGAACAAAGACAATTTTTAGGAGTGGCCCAGGGAGAAAAGCTCCAAATGCATGTGTTTGTGACGTGGAAAGAAACTGGAACACTTGGTGGAAACCTACACAAATGGAGGGAGGACATGCAGACTCTGCACAGAAGTAATTTCAGCCAAAAATCAAACCGAAGAACCTCTTGCTGTGAGATGATAATGCTACCACTGCACCAATATGCTGTTCATTTTTCCAACAGGAATACATCTTGTCTTAGCTGGTTTATAGTTTTCTCTGTTCCCTTTCTTTCCCTAATTATTCTACATTTTTCATTAATACCTTTATCTGTAATTAACAGCACAATGGTATAATATATATATATATATATATGGGAAGACTACTAAATCTCGAACTTTTGAAATATCGAATTTCAAAAGCTCGAGACCATGTAGCCAAAACCCCACATTACCAAAAGATCAGAAGCGCGAAATTCAAAATCCCGATGTTAAGGGATTTTGAGTTAGTGCTTCTGGTGTTGCGGTTCAGGTAAGTATGTGTGTGTGTGTTTGTGAGGGGCTTTAGTGTGTGTGAGTGTGTGTTGTGACTGTGGTGTGTGTGTGTGTGTGAGGGGCTGTAATGTGTGGGTGTGAGTTTGCCTTGTGTGTATGTTTATGCAATCTCAGAGTTAGAATATTAAAGTAGGGGGGTGTGAGGGCACAGCCTCCCACATAGGGGGTGCAGAGGGCGAAGCCCCCCTGCTTATCTTTAGTGTAGGGTGGTTTGTTTGGTTATGGGGGGAGGCTGTGTGTATGTTTGTGTGTGTGCTGTATGTATGTAGTACTTTCACGATTTTGAATTTTGCGGTTTTACCATTTCTGTAATGTGGGGTTTCGAGCTTATAGTCTCGGTATTTTGGGCTTCGGGATTGTGTAATTTCAGGATTCAGTTGTATATATATATATATATATATATATATATATATATATATATATATATAGTTCTGACTACTATGTTCATCTGTTTTACAAATCTTCTAACATTTTGGCTCTTATTTACTTTAATCTTTTTGTCTCATTTATTATAATATGTCTATCCATCTGTATTACATTAAGCAGGTCTTCCCTTGGATCATTTTCTTCAGGACTGAGAGCATCTTCTTTGCTCTTTGATTCCTCCAAGACTTCTAGAGAGGGTTACAGAATGTCATCCTGCTTCATCTGTTGCTCCTCCATATCAGGACCCACTGCCCCAACATTACCTGTGGCAGGGTTTTCAGTGATTCCTGCTCCTTCTCATGCTGTACAACTTCAACTGAACTTTAATACAGGTCTCGTACAGAAAGCTCCAGAACATTGCCATGTGGCAAATCCTCTTCAGATGCATCACACTCCACCTGACGCTCTTTCATCGGGGACCCATTATTCCTTCATGATGCAACACTGCTTGTGTCGTTATTTCCACACTAAAACCTTCACTTTACAGACATCACTTCAGTTTTTATTCATTTAAATTCAACCTCACTAATCTTCCTTTCTAGATTCCCTCATTGTGATTTTTATACTTCGAAATTTTCTATGTCTGGGTGCCTTTGCCTGTATTTCTCTTCAAATATCCTTGGAATTGCATTATTTTGTACTGATTAGTTTGGCTTTTCTTTTCAAACATCTTTACTGAATTATCATTTGTGAAATATGCAAATTTACATTCATATAAAAGTAATCAAACTGTATTAACATAACAAACATTATCACTGAACTTGTAACCAGTAAACTAACAAAACTGTCAAGGAAAACAGAAGTCAAACCAGACAGTTTATTAGCAGCAACCAGAAAACACAAATACACACGTTGTTAACCCAGGTTTCATCCTCTCAAAAAGGACTTCTTCAGAACAATGAGCAAAATCAGCTTCACATTTAAATAACCAACTCTTACATCACTAATTAATGTCATTATTCAATAATAACTTCATTGAAACAATTAATTTAAAATGACTTCATTACAAGCCTTCTACTAATTTCATTAAAATCAAACTTAAAGGAGCCACATTGCATCACATTAAATGAAAAGAGGAAACCCTAAATTATATGCACTGATGAAATAAATACACAATATGTAAAATATAAAAATATATTACAATTACACTACTTTGAGCTGTTGTTAATTGCATCAAACTTTATAAATTAATGGTAGCTGTCATTAATCTAAATAAATTTCCTAAAGCATTACATACACTTAAAATTTGGTAAAAAAAAATCCTTATAATTTTTTTTTTAATGTTTTTATATATATAAATTAATAAACTATACATAAATATACATAATAAATTCATCCTAAAATATGCCTTAACTTTAAAATAGGGGCTATACTAATATTTCCGTTGATGCTCGGACTAATTAGGGCATTTAACCTTAACTGCCACTTCAGTTCACACACATCAATGTGAATATCTAAAATCTTACCCTGTAAGTCTGTTTTGACCTGCTGAATTATACAAAATTTAAATTCATGGTCTACATTAGCTAAAATATGTCTAGCCAATGCATTAGTGGCTTTACCATGTTTTATACCCAGTACATGCTCCCTGTCTCTCTAAAATATCTGGATGTTTTTCCCACATAAAAAGCGGGACATTTTTGACATTGTGCAATATAGACCACATTTTGTGTATAACAATTAAAATGTCCTGAAAGGTGGACTATTATATGATTAACTCTTATACAATCCTTAGTAACCATAATAAACTTACATGTACTACACCTTCCACATTTAAAATTGCCTAATTCTCTTCCTACTAGGTCTACTTTTAACTCTGACTCTCTCTATAAAATTTGTTTTAAAGATTGATCTTTACGAAAAACAAACTTGGGGACCCCCCCATTTTTGAATTCACATATTTGTCTAATATCAGGAAACCCCAATTTTTCTCATTCATTGCCATAAACCATTCCACATCTTGATTGTATGTGATCACAAAAATTAAATTCTCTGTATGATTAAATTTAGACATATTTTCATCCTTTTTTCCATTATTTCCTTGATTCATATTAAGTATAGCCTGATATAACCCTGCCTTCCTTTTATAACAAACATTATACTTTACATATACTGCTATATATCACATAACCTAAACAATATTACATAAATCATTCAGTTCCTGCTTTTCTTTTAAAACAAGAAACATCCTTATTAAACCATCACTTACTACATAGACAGTCACACATTTATATAAATGAAAACAAACCACACCAACAAAGTCCTAGCTGCAAGCATTTTACATCACAAACCTTACTGACACACTCCTAGTTGCAAACAGTATATATCACTTATAATATACCCAATCTTTCTCACTCAAACATTACATCACTCACTTAAGTCCTGCCACCTTTTAAACCTCATTCCTCCCTTGTATGTATTGTTCCCACAATTCCCATTTTTTCCCTATGGAGTTTGCTCCTAGCCTTTTCTAAAGATCTCAGTTCCAGTTGTTTTATCTCTGTTACTATATTCACTACTTCCAGTATAGTTGGTTTAGAGTTTGATTTTTATTTTCTAGTAATGGTAGCCACCATTATTAGACACAGCAAGGCTTTACACCATGTCTAGGCAATTCCAATTTTGCATCATAGCTCAAAAAAATCATCTCCCTGGTCAGACCAAACTGTCCACCCAGCATCTCAGATAGTGTATCCCACAGGGAATCCTTAAAGTCTGACAACTCACCGCTTTCCCTGAAAATATGTTCCCAATTATCTCTTTCTTCCCCTTCATACCTCCAACATTTGCTGTCTGCCTGAGGAAAAAAATCTCTGGAGTCTACTTGGGATATAAGAATATCTATGTAAACATTTCCAGGCAAAAATCCTAAATCTTCTAGATTGTGTTGCATATTACCATTGTTTCTTTGTGAATTGCTTATCTAATCTCTCTTCCCAATCCTTTCTAACCTCCTCCGATTGATTCTTATAGTTATCATGCAATATTTTACTTGCTCTGCTAGTTATTCCTTTTTTAATGGCAGCTTCTGTTCTAGATTCTATTAAAAATTCTACCAGTGCTGGTCTTTCATTTAGAACTCTCCTATGTCTTTATGTTTGCCTACAGTCTGATATCAGTCCCTGACAGGGAAGGCAATCGCTAACCTGCAGTCCAAATAAATTCTTGGCGTCTTCCCATTCTATCACCTTGCCAATACCTTGGTTACTTTGCCAGTTTTCTCCAATAAATTCCAGCCCCCTCTTGCATATTATCTGTATTCCTAATTGCAGTCACCCCTACCAGCAGAATCTCCCTTTTCCATTCCCATCTTGGTTTCGTTTTTAGAATACTTTCTGCTACTTTGTGGATATAATATTCTGTATGAATACTGTTATTCTCCTTAAAGTCCTGCATCCAAATTCCCAGTCTCTCCATGTTTCTTGAGCTTCCTCCCATTTCATCATCATCCCTTTCCACTTTGAATTATAGTTTTCTGCTTGGAATATGTATAGGAGTCTTATCTGTGTAGCTCTGAAATACCCCTTCAAATTGGGTAATCCTAATCCACCCTGTTCTGCTGGAAGAATCAGCTTATTCCACTTGACTCTTGCCATCTTACCTTCTTAGATAAAGTCATTCATCTCTTTATTAATTGCTACCCACAACTTCTCCTCTGGTTAATAAAAATATGCCTAACCTGTGTACAAGACTAAAGGGACTAAAAACATTTTGACTGCTTGCATCTTACTTTCCATATCCATATAACAAAGCTTCCATTTTCTCAGTTTTTGTATTATCTTTTGTTTAGTCTTTTCCCACATATCCTTAGCTGTTACACTAGAATGATTTTTAATCCATACTCCTAAATATTTCATTTATCATATCCCATAAATATGGATATTCCTAAACCAGTTCATGTGTGGATACATAATTCACCACTATTGCCTTTGTTTTAGCTTCATTAAATGTTATATTCCAAAAAGATCTGAAACTGTCTCAAAATGTTCCACAGCACTGTAATGTCTTTTTCTGGTTTTGTCAAGTATAAAATAATACCATATGCAAATAAAGCCAGCTTTTTTGACTACCATACCAATTATATCCTTGAATTTCTAAGTCTCTTATTTTGTTTGCCAATTGTTCTAAATGATAATGCAAATAATAAAGGAGAAATAGGACACCCCTGTCTAGTTCCTCTGCTTAAGCAGAAATTATAAGAAAGGACCCCCACCCTCTTCAATTTTCACCTCTGATCCCTCCTATATGCTCCTAATCAGCCTTATATTTTTTCAGGAAATACAAATGCTTCCATTGCCCTGCTCATAAAGTCCCAGCTTACTCTGTCAAATGATTTCTCTGCATCAAGACCCACCACTAACAATTGTATTTTCTTACATTCTGCTTCCCTCTGGATCATCAATGCTCTGTTAATGTTGTCAAATGTTTGCCTCCCCTTCACAAAACCATACTGATCCAACTATATCATTTTTGCCATTACTTTTGCCATTATAGACATTAACACTTTATAATCATGGTTTAGTAATGAGATGTGCTTCTATGAACTGGATCCAATGGATCTTTACCCTCTTTAGGTATTACAGGTACCACTGCTTTCCTCAAGGATGGTGGCACTTCTCCTCCTCTTAAGATACTGTTAAACAAAACTCTCCAGATCTTTATCGTTTTTTTTTCCTCTTAGCTTTCAAACTTTCACAGGAATACCATCTATTCCTGGGACTTTCCTGTACACTGATTATACATCACAATTTTTAACTCATCGCCTCCTATCCGAACCATTAGTAATTGAGCCTCATCTACCTCTAACCTTGGCATATTTAATTCTTCCATAAACATTTCCATTTGTATCTTTTCTTGATTTTTATATTTCTTTGCTTTATAGAGACTCTTATATGTATTTCCAAAATATTTCTAAATCCTCTACAGGATTTCTTGTTACCTTCCTTGTTATAGACTCCCTAAGTTTGTTGACAGCCCTTTCTACTTTCTGCTGCCTGAGACATTGTGCTAAACATTTTGTGCTCTAGTGTTGTTATAAAAAAAAAGTTGCTTAACAGCAATCTTTTTAAGCTTGTGCATATTATCAAGGTAATCCCTTATTTTCTGCCTAGCATTCTATAGTTGATCCTCTTCTTGTTCTGTGAGATTCCTCCTATTCTGCAATACTTTAACATTTGTCAGTCCCTCTAAATAATTCTTGTTATTTCTTAACCGTAGCTCCCTTTATTTCCACCTTGTCTTTAAACTCCACCTTAATTTTATTCCACTCTCTAGCTAAATTTTCAGAAGAAATTTCTATCCTCTCTAATAGCTCCTGAATAGTCTCCACTACCAATTCATTAAATTCCTCTCTTTTCAACAGATAGATGGGAAAGCACCAATGTCTCATTTTTATTTCATTACTATGTGCTTTTATTTTAGCTATTGTTGGCGCATCATCTGAAATAGTTATTGGGCAAGTAACAAGACCTTCAATTAAATGCACATGTTCCTGTGAAATATAAATTCTATCTAGGCTAGCCCAGTTGTTATATCTTGGGGAATAATATGTACATTCACTCCAAACTCACACTATTGAATTCACATCTTCCATGCCAAATATGTTCATAAATTTCTTCAAAAATCTACCCTCCTTTATTATATTCTACCTTCTGGGCCCCCCAGAGACATCTTCACTGCTGCAAATCAAATTCTAGTCCCCACCTATAAGTAACATTCCTTGCTGAAAACTGATTTTTTTTCTCCCAGAATTTTCTTAAGCTCCATTATAACAGTTTTAGGTAGAATGTACATACATGCCAGTGTAATCCTCCTCCCTTGCCATTAGCCCCTTATCATGACAAATCTGCCATTATTATCTTTTTTTTTCTTCTATAACTATTAGAGCTCCTCTTGCAAATAATATAAGTACTCCAATTTTCCTTTGTCCCAGGTATTCTGCTGAATAACCATCCTGAAAACCTTTCTCTATCAGATTCACATGCTCAGTTCTCTGTGTGTGTGTCTCCTGTAACATACATATTTGCGCTCTCCATTTTTAATATAGTTCACTACCCTTTCTTGTTTGGATTTATCTTCCAGGCCATTTATGTTGAAAGACATTAAAGAAAGCATCATTGTATTAAAGTTATTATTCCCACCTTTTATGTATAACGCATTTTTTGTTAAATGCCTAGTTCCAGCTTTTGCATTACATGCATATGCTGTTTGGCAGCTTGAGCTTTTATACAGTTGTTTCTTGTCATAACCATTATCAGCCAATGTCACATCTTATAAAACGCTTTGTTTTATTGAAAGCCCTCAAACAAACACACACATGCACATCCCAATACCCCCTTAAAAACTTACTAACTTAATACTAACACTCAAAACTATGTACACCTTCAAATATTGATGTTTTACCCTCCTAATAGGAACAAAAGTCCCAAACTGACAGACACACACTCTGACTTCAGATAACCTAAAAGAAATGTTATCCATGCTAAGACTCATGATGCAGCCTGTGCTTCAACTAAGCACTGATTGGTTTTGTCTTATCTTTATAGCTCTCCCAGCTAAGAAAACTCCTGAATGTTTTCAGAGAACATTAACTATCTTGAAAAAGCCCCCGAATACTTTCAGAGAACAATATCTACCTTGGGAAAACCCCTGAATACTTTCAGAGAACATTATATTCTAGCCAATTTCTATTTTCTTTTTTCTGCCAGCAAGTCACTCTCCATTAGACTGCAGCCAGTTTCTCTTTATTAGATTGTCTCCATGAAGACCTGCTGCAGAATTTTTAATGAGCATACATATACTTGCTAGAAAAAAAAGCCTCATAATATTCAATTTTCTTTTTCATTTACTTGCTCTCCCTTAAAACTTGTTACTAAATCAATTTAAGGTCTTTAATCCAGTCACTCCCTCATACAAAAATGAGAAAAGGCACATTATTTTTTTCTTTTATCATGCTTTTTAACCAGGCTTTTTTTTTTACATTGCGGTGCATGCATTTCTTAAACTGAATGGGGAGAAAGAAAAAAACAACAGCACCTGTCTACAATCCCCATTACACTTACAAATAACTGAAAAAATACTTTATAGCTTGGAGAGAAAATCACATGCCAAAATTTGTACTATTTAAGAGAAAAAATATTTACTAACAGTTAACTTTCTCTCTCATCTTCCCCTCCCCAAAGCACTTTTCTGAACATTAATGCCATAAAGTAGGGCACATGCTTTAGAGTCCCCCACAAGTTCAACAAATTCTGAAAAAGTCCAATACTTCTAGATTTTCTTGTTCTGTCATATTTCACAAATATAATTATTAGACTGTAATCCCATATTAAGTTACTGATTTTATTACTGTTCATATCCAAAATCATGTATTTGCTTCATTTCCAATGTACTCTTAATTCTTCTAGTCTACTTTCATGCCCCCTTCCTTCTCTCCAACATTTCCATTGAAATTTTTGAAAAGGTTTCACAGGTACAGTCCCTCTGTGGTCTTTATTACCAGAAGAACAAGACACAGAATCTCCTTCTGTTTCACAGCTTACTTTTTGTTGGACAAACTTTTGTATTTCCTCCTTAGCATGTACTTCATCAAAAAAAATGATTTTGTCCCTCCTGGGAAGAATACCTTGAAGACGGCTGGGTACAGCAATTTGAATTTCACACCTACATCTCAACATTCCCTGAACAGTAGAATAAATTTGCTTCACTTCTTTCTGGTGTACAATGAGTAGTCATGCTCCACAAACACTCTGTTATCTCCCACTTTTAATACTTTGTCCTTCTGCTACAACTTTATCAGAATCAACTCCTTCTGCTGGTAGGATTGCATCTCTACTATTAAAGGTCTAGGTTCCTTTGTTATAGCTAGGTTTGGAGCATACACACAATGTGCACTTTCAACTAAAACCTCTTGCTGTGAAATACCAGTCCAGTTGCTTATTTGTGCTTTCATAAAATTAATGCAGTCTGTTCATTTGATATAACTGAAAATCTCAGGTTTTCCCTACATGCTCTGTCCTCTAATTCTATTATGTTTTGAAATATCTCTTCTTCAGCAGTCTCATATTCAGCCAGCCCTTTCTTCATTTGACCTCTGATTTTTGCAGCTTTAGCATCTCACCTGATTATCTGTTTAAAGCTTTTTCCATTTTTTTCCAGCCTTTTGTTGTTTGTGTTGATATACTCCATTGGTGTTTTGTAGGTTACTGGAAGTCAAGTCTGAAGGTTGCATTGCTTTTTGCTGAACAGCTGCAGAACTTTCCCCAGTCAGTGTTTCTTCCTCACTTTTTGTAACAGATTTTTTTTTCCAGGTATTTTTTATTTCTTTATTCCTGGCATCCAGGCAGTGCACTTACTAGCCAGTTACTGAAATCTACCCATAAACACAAGTCTTCTGACATTCTCTGCTGAGTTGCTGTTATCACACTGGGAGAGCTTGAAACAAGCTGTTACTCATTGTGCAGCCATCTTGGAAACCTGATTAGTTTGGCTGTGTCCTTTGCATATCTGTTAAACCACATCAGATCTCTTTTTTCTTTCTTGTGCCTATGTTTCTTTTTTTATACCTTTCAAAAACTTTTGTTTGTTGTTCTTTATATTTTCTTACTTCCCTTTGTCACTTCTTTTTCCAAATGGTCCAATGTTTCTTTCTATATAGAGTTTTTTCTGCTGATCTTTTTGTATGAAAGAACATAATATTTCATCTGTAGCTTCAGAAGGTTTTTCTTGTGGAGGTGTTTTTATTTCCTCTTATGTCTCTCTTGCTCTTGCTAAATATCCTCTGTCTGGAAATTCTGGTCTTTTTGCAAGGAGTGGACACTTTTGTATCCTTATCTGTGCACCCAGTTTTCTATTTTTCTTTTCTTTTTTTGACCTACCATGCTTCATAAAATACAGTTTATATATCACTATTGTCTTGGTGAGATTTTGTAAAAACAGTGCCTACCAAGTGAAGTTACTCACCAAGACATGAGAATGATTCAGTTTCAGTAATGCAGTGATACTGTTCTCCTTTTCTTGCTGACTTCATCTCTCTGTTTGGACACCTGTATTGGTGTCTGTGTGACTGAGTATGTGTTAGAATGTCTGTGTTTCTGTAGGTATCTGTGCAACAGCATTGCATGGGTTGGTAGATGCAAACCAATACAGTTGTTCCAAACAAATTACATATTTGATTCAGAGAAATGCAAATAACTGACTAATGATATTTTTATTCCTGCATCTTTTGCATGTCTCTGACATTGCTAGTTATCCCTATAGTACTACTACAGCACAGCAGAAACGCACTGTTAACACTTATGGAGTTAAACTTTCAATAGCCTCCTAAATCATTTGAACTTTGCTCCTGATTTAATATGTCCCACACCATCTCAATTTTCAATAATAAAACATCCTTTTCTGGGAATTTAAAAGAAACTGACAAGCCTCTGCCTGCATAAACCTCTGCTCATCCAACTGTCCATCACTTCATGCTGTTCACTGATGTTTGCTGTTAAAGCAACACATGCTTTAAAATTGTTACCATGGACCAGTCAAACAGCAACTAGAATCCTTTCCATTTTTCAGAGTCTTTTCATTGATTACAGCCACACCCCAAATTCCACACTCAACCATTGAGTACCTAGTGTTTCCAGTCTATCTCCACCAACTCTAATACTGGCCAAAGCTTTTAGCCTATACTTATTACCAGCTTTGCATAATTTGAGACCCTTCTGGATCTAGCAGCCATCCAGGTGGCCTTCACAGTCTCCCTCTGTGTCTTCTCTAATGGTCATTAATCAGGGTCTATATTATGTCACCAAAATCATATTCCGGTGAACACCCATTCACTGACACCTAATCTGTGAAAAATCACTTCAGCAATTCGCTGAATTTACTAAGGGCATGAAAATACTTGCCCAAAGAACAATGGAGCAACATCTACGTCAATCGAACCCACCCAATGTGGGGGGCTTCACCCCTAACTCTATATACCAACTCCGAGATTGCACTACAGTAGAGAAAAGGGCAAAGTTCTGTTGTTGGCCAGCTACTTCCTTGCCCTTAGTAAATTCAGTAAATCACTGAAGCGATTTTCACTGATTAGGTGTTGGTGAATAGGTGTTCACCAGAATACGATTTTGGCAATGTAATATAGATCCCATTAATCATACTACCCTACTATCATATGCTGTAACAGCAGCCCCTACAGCCGTCATAGCCAGGGCAGTGACTGAGGAGGACAGTCTATCCATCTGATGAAGAAAAGTCCAGTTCCTACTTCAGCAGACTGACTAGCATGCCATTGTTTAACTGGACATTCTTGCCTTGACCTCTGTGCTCCACAGCCTGTCTCTTGCATGCCACAAAGGGCAGGCCAGACGAACTGCTCCAGTTATGTAGTGCAATTCAAAATATATGTTGAGAAGGGAAAAAATTATTCCTTTAAAAAAACTGAACCTCAGCAGCACTGTGTTGGCTACCCATTTTGGTTGACTACAATCATGTCCTGCAATACTACCCTTGGATGAACAGGCTTTTATTGAAATAAGCAGTCCAGATCTCCTACAGTGATCCCTTGGCATTTTAGAAAGCCTTAGTTTAACTCTCCGTAACAGTGACATGCTATCTTTTAAATTCCCAGCATAATTACTTTGCAACAGATCAGAGGTAAGAGTTACCATAATCCAAAATGTTATCTATTTTTCTATTACAAGAAACTCAACAAGTACCCAAAAGTACAACTGATAATGCAGTATGTAAAAATAAACACATAATACAGGTCTCCATACCATTACAACAATTTATTGAATACATCAAGTGTACAACCAGCATTTGTAATTTGCATACTATACCTCCAAAATATCATACTTGACTAGATACAAATACTTCCAAAATTTAAACCTTACTTTTCTAGGTTTGGGTTTTTAACATTTCAGCAATTTTCAGTACCTTAAAATGATACCTGTTACTTAACTTTCTTGAAAATTAGGGAATTAATTCTAATTTTTTAAATCTATTTCTTATTTGCAGTGTGCTGTTGGTTACAAGCTGCTGGGGTGAGCATGTCAGTAAACGGTAAAGTTGTGTACACTTACCATAAATGTAGATGTTTGAGTGTATTCACTGTTGCAGTCATTACATTTGGGTTATTTGTTTGCAGGTAGCCCTCAGTCGGCCTGATTATCAAAGTCTTGGGTCCTGCGTCAGTTGCTGTCTCATCTTCCATGACGTCAGGTAGTCAAGGGTATAAAGCATGCAGCCGACGCCATTACATCAGTTTTTCTTGCCCCAGATGTCAGGTGCCCCCATAATGGGAAACAATTATATACAAGGTTACACCTCCAACAAAAGGCAAATACACCAGAAAGCTTAAATACAGTAAACAAGAAGAGAGGTATAGTTAACAGAAGTCAGGGGGCTGGAGGGAGGGTAACCAGGACTGCAACAGTGAATACACTCGAACATCTACATTTATGGTAAGTGTACACAACTGTACTATGTTCTTCATGTTTCACTGTTGCAGTCATTACATTTGGGTAGATTCTGAAAGCTAAGGAAGGGAGGAGGCAATTAGAGAGCATTAGGACCAGCTATTAGGCCCTGCAAGACTGCAGTGGCAAAACCAGCTCTGGATTTAGAAAAAATTGGCAAGTGGTAATGCTTGGTGAAGGTATGTACAGAACTCCAGGTAGCAGCTTCTAGGATGTCCCTGGTAGGAACACCTCTGAGAAAGGCTGTAGAAGTAGATGCAGCCCTGGTGGAATGGAGTCTTATCCCCTGTGGGATAGTATTTCCATGGTGCTTATAGCAGAAATGAATGCAATGGCCTATCCACTTAGAAATGGTTTGCTTTGAAATGGCCTTCCCCTCTGTCCCTGCAGCAAAGGCAACTAGCAGCTGTTCAGATTTCCTGAGAGGCTTAGTTCTGTCCAAATAAAATCTAAGATGTCTGTGCACATCCAAGGAGTGCAGTATTCATTCTCCTTTGTTCTGTGGATTAGAAAATAAGGTTGGCAAATGAATGAACTGATTAAGGACCACACTGGATACCACCTTGGGCATAAAGGAAGGATTGGTCCTGAGGGCACCCTTTCCCCATGAAAGATGATGAAGGGCTCCACTGCCATGAGAGCCTATAATTCAGACACCCTTCTTGCTGAAGTGATGGCTAGATGGAAGGCTGTTTTCCAAGAAACGAATTTCAACTCTGCAGTTGCAGCTGGCTCAAAAGGAGGTAGAGTGAGCTTTTCCAATACAAAGTTAAGGCCCCAGGCTGGAGTAGGGGCTCTCCTGTGTGGTCTTAAATTTTTGGCCCCTCTGAGGAATTGTTTCAGCAGGGGGTGAGAAAAGAGGGGTGGCTCAGTATTTTAATGTGCTGAAATGGCTGAGGCATGAATTTTAATAGAAGAGAAGGAAAGGTCCTTGTGAAGCATCTCTGTTAAGTATTGAAGAATATGCGGTAAACTGGGCACTGTTGTGCCCATCCCCTGAGTCTGGCTCCAGGAACAGACTCATTTCCACTTTTCAGCATAGGGTTTTCTAGTACTAGGCCTCCTTCCCACCAGGATGACATCCAGCACTTGCTTGCTGAGGGATGGTATAGGAGAACTCAGGTAATTAGCCTGGCTGCCAGGTTCAAGGTTTGAAGCTGGGGGTGCAGAATCTGGCCCTCCTGCTGGGACAGTAGGGAAGGGATCTGAGGGAGGTGCCATGGTTCCAGCAGTGACATACTGCGCAATAGGAGGTACCAGTGATGGCATGGCCAGTCTGGTGTAATCAGTACTGTCCTTGGTTTGTCCTGTTTGATCCTTAGTAGAACCTTCAAGAGGAGAGGCAGAGGTGGAAAGGCATAAACTGAGAGGCTTTCCCAGGTGAAGGACAGGGCATCCACTTTCCAAGCTTGTCTGTGGGGAGTCCTTGTGCAGAATTTGTCCAATTGGTAGTTCTGAGGGGAGGCAAACAGGTCTATTTCTGGGCTCCCCCATTTGTTTCTCAAAATGTTGAATATCTTTGGTTCCAGTTTCCACTCATGTGGGTCCATGAGATTTCTACTTAGGTCGTCTGCTAGTGTATTTAGCTTGCCTGGCAGGAATTGAGCTTGTAGGTGCACTTGGGAGCTCAGGTATGAGTGGGTTCCCCCATGCTTGTTTATGTACCACATAACAGTGGTGTTGTCCATCTTTAACAATAATTGTCCTGGAAGAATATGGTCCTTGAAGGCTGTCAGAGAATTCTGTACAGCTATTTATTTTTGATTGATATGCAGGTGCATTTGACTCGGGTTCCATTTGCCATGAATGCACTGCTCTGCCAAGTGAGCCCCCCATGCATAGTTTGATGCATCTGTTGTTAGGGTTTGGGCGGCAAGGGTAGAGTGAATGGCAGTCCCTTGTGGTGGCAGGCCTCTGCCCACCAAAAGAACTCTGTCTTTATACAAGGAATGAGGGGAATCATTGATTCCAGGTCCTGAGAACGTTGACACCATAGGCTTTTTAGATACCATTGTAGTTTCC
Source organism: Protopterus annectens (assembly GCF_019279795.1). Taxonomy (NCBI): domain Eukaryota; kingdom Metazoa; phylum Chordata; order Ceratodontiformes; family Protopteridae; genus Protopterus; species Protopterus annectens. The sequence goes on from NC_056739.1 coordinate 222,757,947, forward strand.
TCATATACAGTCTTACATATGGAATTAGTAGAATGCAAGAGGGAACCCCAGGGCTTGCAGAATTTTCCTTGCAGATAGCTGGGTCTTTGTGGCCAGTAGTTTGAAGTAGGCTGTCAAATAAACTTGTTTGCCTGGCGTGAGGTAGGCCATCTGGGAAGTTGTATTCAAGCTTGCTCCCAGGAATACAATTTGTTGGCAGGGCACTAGGTGTGATTTCTTTTCATTTATGGTGTACCCCAGTTAGGTTAGCAGTTTCTTTACAAATGCCAGATGATTTAATAGCATGTCCTGGCTTTCTGCCTGAATTAGACAATCGTCCAGGTATGGGTATATTTAAATATTTCTTTGCCTGAAGAATGCAATGACTGGAGCTAGGCACTTTATGAATACCCTTGGCACAGTAGATAAGCCAAAGGGCAGTGCAGATAACTGATAGTCCATGTAGCCTGCTCTGAAGCATAGGTATTTTCTGCAAGATTCCCTTATTGGGATGTGCAGGTAGGCTTCCTTTAAATCCAGTGTTGCCAACCAGGCATTTTTGCCTAGCATGGGAAGCAGCTGATGAAGAGTTAGCATTTTGAATTTTGGGATTACCAAAAAGGTGTTTAGGATAGACAGGTCCAGGATTTTCTTTTCTGGGGACCAGGAAACGTCTTGAGTAAAAACCTTGTCCCCATTCCTGTGCTGGGACAGGTTGAATAGCCCTGATAACTTAGGAGAGAGAACCTGCTGTTGTGCCTATGCCCACTGATTTGGGATAGGTCTGACCAACCGTTTGGGGTTGGTAAGGTGTGGAAGTGGAATCTGTATCCTTGGGAAACTATATTTAAAACCCATTTGTCTTAGGTAATGAGTTCCCAGTTTTTTGCATGCAGGGAGATCTTTCCCCCTAAAGGAGCAGTCAGTTGAGCAGGGCTTGGAAGGTTTAAGGTTAAGTCATTGTGACAGTTTACCAAAGGGGGGTGTCTTACTACTTTCAGCTTTGGATGTGGGAGCCCCCCACTGCTTAGGCCTGTGAGTACCTTGAGACTGTAGCCTGGGTGGTCTGCTGGTCCTAGGTTTGGACTGAGAAGACCTGGAAGAGACAGGAAAGGACCAATTCTTAGAAGGCCAATGCCTACTAAATCTGAGAGGCTGTACTTGCAGGAAATCTTTAACAGTTTGCATAGATTTAGCTTTATCCTCCATCTTTTTAAGTACTTCTTCTGCTTTGTTGCCAAACAGGTGGTCTTGGTTTAAGAAAGCATCCAGTAATTTAGCTTTAACATGATCTGGCAAAGTTTGCTCCTTAAGCCAAGCATGCCTTCTAAGTACAGACCCAGTGACAGCAGCCATGCAAGATGCCTCTAAGGAGTCAAAACCGCATTGCAAAATATGTTTACCAACTTGTTCAGCAGAATGTATTAAATCCTGTAATTCTTTATTTTCAGCACAGTCAGGAATCAACATCATTTTCTGTTTAAGTAATCCAATAATATGCTGCTGATACTTTAATATATGAAACTGGCAGTTTAAGGCCCTAATGGCCAAAGTAGCAGAAGTGTATATCTTCTTACCCCATCTGTCCAGGGCCCTGAAATCTCTGTCAGAGGTGGTAGGGGTTTTGGCAGTAGTAGCCTTAATGCTTTTGGGACCCTGTGAAATGGTCTCTGGATCCGCAGTAGGATTCTTAAAGAGGAACTTGTGAGAGTCATGTACTCTGTAATACCTGTCAGGTTTCCTGGGAGCTGGAGGTAAAGTGTCTGGGGCCAGGCTAGATTCCAACAAGGCATCATCTACAATGTCCAGTACAGGAGGTATAGCTAAAGACCTGTGTTGAGGTAGGAGTAAGAATTCCCTAAGCCTCTTTTTGGAGTCAGAGAAATCCTGGCTTTCCTAGCAGAAATGCTCCCTAAGAGTATGCAAAGTTTCACCAAAAGAGAAATCTTCTGGAGGGGAAGCAGAGGGAATGGAGTCCTCTGCATCAGAATCCTCATAGGTGGATAAGGGCAAATCCTGGTCATCAGAAGAAACAGAAATTTCAGAATCCTGATCAGAAGAATGAGAAGAAAAATCAGTTCTAGGTCTCTTAAAGGGAGAAGGCTGGCTTCCCCTGATTAGAGTAATAAGGTCTTCAGCCATTCTTATCGCTTCTAGGTATATGGGCCTGACCATGCGGTCTGGGCATCGGTTTTCTAGGTGTGGATCGAGTTTTAGGCCTTGAAGAAGAAGATGGCATTGGTTTGAAATGCAAGTCAGTAGGCCTAAATACACCCTCAGAAGCTGGTGCCTGCACAACGGCTCCGGACTCATCCAAGGTAGAGACATCTGCAGGTTCCATAGTCAAAGAAGCATCTCGCGGCATACCGAACTCCAAATGGGTCTCAGTAGAGGCCTACGAATCTGAAATAGCGGGTATCAGGGGCTGCGAAAGCACCACACTGAGTACTGGCGACTTGGCGACTAGCTTAACGGAAGCGTTGGCGGCAGCTTTGGACCTATGCGGTCTGTCTCTGTCTTAATCTTTATGTTTTTACAGAATGTCAGTAGTCGGATGGCTTACCAAAGCCATTTCTGGATAATTGAACCGAGTACCTAAATAGTTTGATGCGAAAATGAACCGACGATGAATAGTTCGAGGATTGAATAAGACACAAAACCAACAGTGAGGGACGTCGTGGTCTGGGCCTAAGCAAGATATGCAGTACGAATTAAAATCTTTGTGAGGTATTTGCTTTCCAAGTAATACAATTGTTAACTTTTACTGACATCGGTTTAGAGCAAGAGAAAGGATCCCCAATGGGGTACTTAGCTTTTTTGAAGACTTTGGTTCTGAAACTCAAAAATGAAAATTTCAGGAGTTGGCTGACCGGCATTTGCTAACTGTTTCTGCTTCGGGCACCGCACAGCAAGAAAGACTGATGTAATGGAGTTGGCTGCATGCTTTATACCCCTGACTACCTGACATCATGGAAGATGAGACAGCAACCACCGCAGGACCCATGACTTTAATAATCAGGTCGACTGAGGGCTACCTGCAATTAGATAACCCAAATGTAGTGACTGCAACAATGAAACATGAAGAACATCAGAAACAAACCCAAGAAGCAAAACTCAATACTTTTCATGTTAAAAAAACAAATAATGAGAACAATTTAATTTAGGCGTAAGTATTCAAGAAAGTTAAGTAACAGTTTTAGCTTTATTGTTCTGCAAATTGCCATAAAGTACAATAATTAAATACTTAAAATATTTTTTACTAAGTTATAAACAGTTTCCAAAATTAAACCCTACCTTCCACGTCTGGCTTTAAAAAGGATTCAGCATTGATTCTTAGGTTTGTTTCTGTTTTACTGATACACTCAGCCCAGTAGTCCATTCATGACATTATGTATAATTGCCTTGGTTTGCAACTAGGGTTACCACCTTTTCAGATGCCCAAAGTGGGAATTTTTTTGTGGAAACATGAGTTTTTGCATGACAAACTCTACTTGCTGCCAATGCAAATGACTGAACATCACTTTTTTGGAAATGCTGCATCTCCGTAAGTCAAATGGTACATGGGTTACTTGCTCTAAAGACCTTAACCTAGTATGTGACACTAACAGAACCTGCTTGAGGGACAGATTTCTCTTCCAGAGGTTACCACACCTTTGAAACTAACTCCCACTTCATGTCAAACAGAGAACCTCATTGGTCCTCTTCACATGGAATCTGGACAATTGGATGGGTAATGGTAAATTCACCCTGGGGTTCCACCTGTGTCCCTCTTGGACAGGGGCAGTAGGTGCTGATCGTGGAAATAAGGGTGGAACTTGGCTAGGCTTGTAAGGGCCCTAGGGCCATTAACCTAGTAACTTCTTGCAATCCTCTGAAATAAAAGCTAATTATTACAGAATTTGAGTGGCTTATTTTGTTCCATATAATATCTAGGCATTTCAGATACAAAATAATTGTTTTCTATGACTATTAAAGGAAGCTTATTAAATATTTTTCTCACAAAATTTCAAGACATTTGCCATTTTTCATTTTTTTCCACAGGACACAAGTGCCCAAACAGGGACCATCCTGTGCAAAGAGAGACAGGTGCAACTCGATTTGCAACCAAATGCAATTAGCAAATAAGAATCAGATTAAAAAACAGAATTACTTTCGCCCTGCTGTTACAGTGAAACAGGTAAGACAAAGTTCATTTCACAAGTGGTGACTTCTGTGACTCGCTGAAACAAAAGACTGAGACTGTGTCTTCTACTGCCGCACTTTCAGTCTCTCAGCCTATATGACTCTCCTTAGTTTTCTTTAAAGTAACTCAACTAAGCTCCAATCTTTCTGTGTCATCACAACAACCACTATAATAACACAAATTCCACGAGGAAAACATTTAGAAGCAGTCATGCAACTGTGTATGCCTTCTTTTAAAACGGTTTAAGGGAACCAAACTGAGAACATTCAAAATGGCAGCTAAAAGTACCTCATATAGTACACATTTTTGTATGTAGAGTTAAGTTTTTTTTCCGTGCTGCTTCACTAACCTGTGTACATGCAAAAAGCAATGTATTTGTTTTTATTTGTTAACTGAGCAAGGTACTGATCCACATAAGCCTTTTCTACTCTCATTTTGGAGTACTGACTGGTTAACTGACTCGCTCAGAATCACATGGTAGGCAAACAGGGCTAAGGAAATTAAATTCTGGACTAACAACTGCCTAAGCCCTTGCTGAATAGTAAAGAATCGAATGTTGCTGTTGTCTGAAACCACCAGATTCCTATATGTTTTCTTTTAAAGTGTTTAACCTGAGATGGAGCACAGGAACTGTTCCTCCCATCAATGATGTACTATATTTCAACTTTTCTTTCTGGCATTAATGAAGGTGTACTGTCCCCATGTTATAATTAAACTGCATTTAAATAAATAAATAAACTGCAGCTAACTCTGAAGAAAAAAAAATGAAAATTTACCTAAACCACATTAGTTTCAAAGACTGTCCAGTCAAATGCTTTAGACTGGGTACCCAAACACTTATATGCTAAAATACAAACCTGATCCCCTAAGCTCCTCATTAGCACTCTTCAAGAAAAATCTTGATAATTGGATGGGAAATAGGAAATTCACCCCGGGGATCACTTCTGTGGCTCTGCTCGACAGTGGCACAGGAAAATAATTTTCTTGGGTGGCAAAAGCCGGGGTACCTTTTTAGCTGGGCTTGTATAGGCCCTAGGGACAATAGCCCAGTACTTACCTATGAACCTATATACCAAAACAGCTTAGTGCAAATCTTTTGCAATCCTTCTAAATTTAAAATGGCTTTGAACTTAATGTATATTACAGAGATTTTTTTTTATTGCTGTCTCATACACCAGCTATGATGAAAGAGGGAGAAGAATCCACTCCAGAAGGTTTAAGAACAGCACTAAGGAGAATGAAGTCAGAGAAAGTAGCAGCTCATGTGAAGTCAAGGCAGAAAGGATCAAGGTGTTGGATGAGTTAGGGGAGAAATGTCTCCTGGTGGTAATCCTAGTGGTACAGGGGATGGTGTAGTTTAGAAGACTGGAAAATAAGAATCCTAGTGCCAGTGTACAAGAACAAAGGGGACATTAATAACTGTAGGTAATGCAGCTGTATCATACTCCTGTCACACTACATGAACGTGCTACAGAGTTTGCTAAATGATCATGAAGAGTAGTAGAAATTAAGATAGGAGGTGAGAGTTCAGATTTAGATTAGGATGCAGCACACCAAACCTGATATTTGCATTGAGACAGATATTGGTGGAAAGTCTGGAAATGAGGAAAAATATCCAACATTGCATACCTAGATTTGGAGAAAGCATATAACAGAGAGCCAAGAAAGCTAATTTGGGCAGTCCTGCAATGGTTCAAAATCCCAGAAACATTGGTAAAATTAGTGCAGGCTATGTACAATGACCTAATGACACAATTATGAACAGTGTTCTGACTCAAAGACAGGGTCCCAATAGAAGTACATGTGTATTAGGGTTATGAGCCCACTTCTGCTCATACTGGTGATGGACTAATTTAGCAGTTAGTTTGCAAAGGACAGATCAATAAAACTGCTGAATGCAGGTGATACTGTATTACCCGAAGACTCAACAAATTATAGGGGAAAGGAATACAAAACTGAAGGCACATAGGATGAAATTAAGTATAGTCAAAGAAGTTGTCATAGTAGCAAATGGAAGAATCAGAAGAAGCTGAAAACTGAGCCAGAAGGGGAAGAGATGAACAGGTTAGCAGCTTCACATATCCGGGAGGGATAGTTGAGGAGAAGGGAAGTCTGAATACAGAAATCAAAGCTAGAATCAGAGGTCTTGGTGCCAAATGGTAAAGATAGCCAGACAAAAGAATACCAAAGAAGCCAAAAAGTAAGGTGTGAAAAACAGCTGTGTAACCAGCACTTCTGTATGGTATAGAAATCTAGGCAGAGAAGTTGAGGAAGCTTGAGATAATGGAGATGAAGTGCCTGAGATGTTTGGCAGGATACACACTGTGGGACATGCAAAGAAGTGACAACATTGTGGAAGAAGCTGAAATAGCTCCAACTGCAAAGTCATAAAGAACAGATTACAGTGGTTTGAGTTTGGGAAGCTACTTAAAAACTGTGCTTGATTGCTGGCACCAGTCTTCACAGACATTTTCAATATATCGCTCAGTCAGGAAAAAGTGCCCAAATGCTGTAAGACCACCGACATCATCCCTCTGCCCAAAAAGTTATCTCCAGTATCATTAAATGATTACCGATAAATTATTTCCGATTGGATGGGAAATTGTAAATTTACCCTTGGCCTGGCTCCCATGTCTCTGATGGGCAGAGGACAACAGTTAAGTAAATTAATCCTCAACTAACATACCCCCCAAACTCATAACCTTTAGCTACCTCCTATTAACATACCCCACCATATAGGTATCCAAGGAACTCTGGGACAAAACTGGATTGGGTTGCATGACTAGGCTTGCAAAGACCCTGATGGTCATTAGCCTAATATGAAACATATGAACCTGTGTGTCTGCCTAGTGAAAGCTGGAAACTTTGAGAGTTTCCTTGTCTCTCTTAGAGAACTTTAGTTATGGTAGAAGCTCTTTGCTTACCTGCAAAGAGAAATGTGTATTCATTTTACTTTGAGTTGTGTGCTGCAGTGAAACTCTCAGGTGTAATGTGGAGTTGCTGTTTTGTGGAAATTGTTTCAGCCGTAAGTTCACAGACTGTATGTTCATGCATGTTAGCAGCCTAGCTACAGACTACAAACATCGTTATTTTGTTTTACTGTTGGGCAACTTATGAGCTGTGAATGTTCTTCAGGTTCCACTACCTAACAAACAACATGCATGCTATTATAGATTTAATTATTTTGGGAGTAAAACAACTTGATCGTGTCTTTATTCTGGATAGGTTCTTCTGTTTAGTAAAGCTTTAAGACTGCTAGTGTTTTTGTCAAGCAATAAATGGATATTTTGTCACACTATACATTAGCATATTTAAATTCATACATCCTATGTATTACTTTTATTTTCTAGTTATAAATATTATATATCCATTGTTCTGTAAAATCTATGTACACATCTATATGTTATACACACACACACACACACACACACACACAAATAATGCAAATAGGTTAAAGAAACAGAAATATTTACATACATACAAATATTTCAAGGATGGGCATTAATGCCCTTCTAACCTGCCAATATAGCAAAACAGTTGTCCCCACAGTAATTGTCCTAGCTGTTTTTAAAAAAATATCTAAACTAGTACTTGCTTTAATGTAATTTGGTAGTCTATTTCATGCATCAGCTGCTCTCTCAGAGAATCAGTCAGTACACTTCTCATTCTTATAGTATGTCCTACATAGGTTGTCTGATGATTCTCTACAACTTTTTGATAACCCCAAACATTCCCATTAGTAAGTGTCTCAAAATACCCTACATACCTGAATAAAGTCTCCTCAAACATCTATATGAGACACGGCACAAGTTCAGATATTTTAGTCTTTCATAGTAACTTAAATTTTCACGTCAATGGATGCGCTTGGTATATTTCCGCTGTGCTCTTTCCAGTTTACTCATGCTTGTTTTCTTAAGGTTTCCATACTGTTATTTCATACTCATGTTTAGGTCTAACATAACAAAAAATGACTTCATCATTTTTGATTTCCTACACTTTACATATCTTTTTATACAACCTACGGTTCTATAACTATTATTAACCAACTGGTTGGTCTGATTAGAAAAAACTCAAAACTGGATCTACCCATATACACAGGTCCTTAAATGAATATACAGTTTCAGTCACTATGTGCTGTATTAAATATTCACCTTTCAAAATATAATAACCAAATACTTTTATCCAAATACTGGAAGGAGAAATTGTTAACGATTGAAGATAGTAAAATAGTGAAAGCAATTAATTTAACCTTAAAATCAGTATCTCTTCAAAAGTTATTATTTACTCAGTTGATGATATTTAATAACGTGTATTACACTCGTCTTACTCTATATAAATTCAACTCTAAAAACTCACCTAAATGCCCATATTGTATATTATCAAACGGCTGACCTTTTACACATGTTCTGGAGTTGTAAATGTATTTTTAAACTTTGGAATTCTTTAAAAAGTCAATTACAAAAAATGGGATATCAACAGTCTACACTTTCTTGGGAGTTTATGATTCTTCATATTCCTCTGATTAATTTGGATAGATCCCAAAGGATCATACTCATAAATATTTTCCTGTTAATGAAGCTGTATATAGCTACAAATTGGTTGAATCCATCCCAGACTTCATGGGAAAACTTTAAGAGTGCAGCGATAAAACATATCTTAGCCCATAAATTACTAATTAAAGATCATAAGAAAAATATTAATAACACAAAAATATGGGAGCAAATCTTTAATATTGTGTTAGCTTAAGGTTCCAATCCACTTTTCTCCGGGAAGTACATACTAAATATGGAGCTTAGTATAGATAAGCTTTACATTGATACTAGATTCTTATTTGCTCTTCATTTAATACCCATTTAGAAGTTTAGTATAATGTATAATGACTTTATGTAACTGTTGGAAGCATTCATGTATATATTGTAAATATGTTGTGGTATTGTTTTCACATTTGGAAAAGAATAAAGACTTATTATTGAAAAAAAAAATTCACCTTTCAGTTTGTCTCCCAAATCTCATGAGCTTAGTTTCTGATGCATGTATCAGCATAATACTCTCCTGTGCACAAATTGTCAACTTAGTCAAGTTATTTTACCAACATGCTATATCTGTAACCAGTTTATCAATTTCAGGTCATCTGCATATACTCTGTTGAACACCTGAGATGAAAAAGATAGACCTGACAGATACAATCTAAACAAGTACAGGCCTAGGACAGAGCCCAATGGGGCACCCTGACTGTAACCAAGAATTTCACCTGTCCAACTGCTGTATGATACTTGCAATGTCCTATCTGTAAACCATGCAGTTATCCATCTTATCAACAATACAGCAATACCTACTTGTTCTAATTTATTGATCATTGTTTTGTTTATGACCCTATCAAATGCTAGAGTTAAATCTATAAATTACATCACAGCACATTTTTGTCATTTGTAGCTGTTATTATATTGCAATAGAAAATCATGTTGCAGGTGGTAATAGATCTATTTTCAACATGTGCATGCTAATATATGGTTTCAAGTCCCAACCTTTCCAATTCTGACTATAAATGATCCAATATTACATCCTCCATTATTTTTCCACAACATAAAATTAGATTTAAGGGTTTTTATGATTATGGGCCTGTCCTACTCCTCTTTCCCTTAAAGATAAGTTTAATAAGTACAAGTCTCCAATCTTGAGGAATTGCCCCATATTTATATGACCTAGTAAATAATAAATATAATGGTATTGTAGGTTCTTCATGAAATGTTCTCAGGTCATTATTACTAATTCCATCTCCTCCCTGTGCTGTGTTTGGATCCAGATTGCATAGTTCTTTTCCAATATAATCTAATTTGATTTCAGTATCCGAGGTTACCTGAATGTCACTAGGACAACATATCACCCTCTTTGTGGAGCCACACTGTTTTGCATAAGATTTTGTAAATATATCTATAATCTGTTGTGTCTGAGAACAAATTTTAAGATTTACACACAGTTTACTAATTTGTATGTTTTTACTCCTTCCACTTATTATGCATCTATAAAATGTTTTCCTATTATGTTTGATATCTTTATATTAATTTTCTTCAATTTTTTCTTGATCTTATCTCACACTGCCTAATTTGTTTATCCAGCTTATTTTGTTTATTTTTCAAAGTTGTACTTCAACCTCTTTCCATTTTTTTCTATTTTGTTTTTTGTCTCTCACCTTAATCAAGTATCTTGGTGAATCTGAGCATACTGGGGCAATGCAGCAATTGCCTCATGTACACAGACAACCCTCTCCTCCTACCACCCAACACTACAACCTGTGAGAGATGCACTTACATAGCCAAACTGGAAGCAAAGCTCTCTCCACCCAAGATTGTGCTAGACAGTCAAGAGGAGAAGGTTAACACCCGCACTACGCCTCAAGCAACACATAGCCCTTCTAAACTCAGACCACCAACGCCCACACATAGCAACACTAAATCCACATATGCGGAGGCCCTTAACTGTAACCTGCCCAAGCAAAAAGGACCGTTGAAGCTGAAACGCAAACAAACACCAATCACAACCAAAGTGTCACATAGCTCACAACACCAGTGTGCCACCCAGCAACAGCCCCTAAGGCAAGACAACTTACCTAACACTTTAGTCATAGGTGACTCTATAGACAGGCACATTGATGTCCCACTCACCAGGCTGAACAAGGAGAAAATTACAGTGAGCTGCCTGTCGGGTGCCAGGATCCACCACATAACTCATGCACTCAGGTCACTCCACAACAAGTACAAATATGACTCTGTCATTGTCCATGTTGGAGTGAATTACTTGAGATGTACCTCCCTGGACTACATGAAAAGAGACATGGGAGAGCTCTTGGATCATGTGGCCCAGGGAGGTATGACCCTAGCCCTGAGTAGCATCCTGCCTTTGCCCAGAATGATACCACAATATAAGGACAAAATGATTGACTTCAACAATTGGCTAAGCTTTTGGTGTCATTCAAAGAGGATCCAGCATCTGTCTGCCTAGGACAACATGATCGACAGACCACGATGCTTTGCCAGAGATGGTCTGCACCTGTCGCCCCTGGGAATCAGGTTACTGGCAAAGGCTCTTGCCACCCCTATAGTGCCTTTTATAGGCAAAGTTCAAAGGACAAAACTACCACCGTAACAGGTACAAACATGCAAAATCTGAAGGTAATGCTACAAGTCTAAACCTCAAAATGCAGTCTCTCGAGGCACTCCTAAAAATGGAGAACATCGACATCTGTGCAGTAACTGAGACCTGGTTCTAGGCTCCAGAGAGCACCCCTGCAATACCAGGCTACAACTCTTACCACACTTTTCGGCCACCAAACCAGGATCGAAACACTAAAGGTGGAGGAGTGCCCATATTCACCAAGGATATTCACAACACCAGGTTAGTTGCACAACACAATGCGTCTAAAATTCTCCAGGTGCAACTAACACTAGGTAAAACTGCAATCCAAATTGTACCTTGCTACAGATCCCCCACCATGCCCCAAGATTCTCACTACACCTTTCTAAACATACTGGAAAATATTAATATACAACCAAGCACCCTAATACTGGGTGATTTCAACTACCCTGCCATTAACTGGGAAACTACTCGTGTACCAACATCTTTGCTCAACGGTTCTTGGAATCCATAAATTCCAATACCCTGGATCATCTAATCCATAGTCCCATCAGAGGCTCCAATCCTAGACCTGGTCATTACCAACACTGGAAATCGATGCTCCACACCTATGGTCAACCCCTCGTTGGTCAGATCAGACCATAAGCTAATCACCCTTAACATCCACATCCCACCCCCACCCCCCAGTAAGGACAATCCATAAAAAACTTCTCCATAGCCAACTTCATGCTACTCAAGTCAGAAGTTACAAACCATGACACCCATGCAGACGGGAACTGAAGGTTCGACTGCCGAGTCCTACACTAAGGCACTGTACAAGCACATCCACTCATGCATGAATCGTGCCATCCCAAATAGAACCAAGATGCTCTCCTCCAAAAAAAATAAGCCAGTCTGGTGGTCCCCTGCCATAAATAAACTTCACAACAAAAGGAAGAAACTGTTGCAGAAAAGAGGAAAATCCCAGGATGCAAAAAACTCCCTTACCAGCCTCAGTAAGAAGCTGAGATCCCTCATAAAATCCTCCAAAGCTAGTTACAAAAATAAAATTGCCAAAGATTCCAAAGACAACCACAAGGCATTCTATAACTATGTCAAGAAACTAAATGGCAATGCTCAGATCTGCTCTGAGCTACAACAGAATGGCATTAAATATACTGATCCCAAGGATATTGCCAATATCCTGGCAGATCGATTCAGTGTCAACTTCACCCCCCCCTCTCACCCCTTAAATGGCTCATCTCAATACCGGAAAATTGCCACATTCTGGTAATAACGGCCACACAGGTAAAAAACGCACTCTCCACAGCTAAGAATACAGCATCCATGGGACCAGATGACATCCCGGGCTGTGTACTACATGAACTACAAAATGAACTGGCACCACACCTAAGTGTTATGTTTAATCATACCCTTACCTCAGGCGTCATGCCCAGAGTGGCGCACAGCTACAGTTATCCCACTCCACAAGGGGGGATCCACCTTGGATCCCGGGAACTACCACCCCATCAGTCTGATGAGCCTGATCTGCAAGGCTATGGAAAGTATTATCATGAAACTTATAAACAAAGACATTGGCAACCTTAAAACACTGGACCCCACCCAGTTTGGGTTTGTGAAGGGCCGATCTTGTCTCCTGAACCTGATTGACTTCTTCGAATCAGTCCCCAGAGCCATGGACGAGGGTAAGGCAGTCCACACAGCCTATCTGGACCTTGCCAAGGCTTTTGACACCATCCTCCACTCTGGAATCATAGATACATTTACTAAGCTGGGCATTAATCCCTATGTCAGAAACCACACTGTAAAAGTAGCTGACTCCGAATCCAGCTCCAGACTTGTGACAAGTGGAGTACCTCAGTGTTCAGTCCTGGGACTTCTCTTGTTTGCCATCTACTTCTCTGAAGTACAGGCCAACACTAAGGGACTCTGGCTAACAAATTTTGCAGATGACTGCAAACTGGGAGCCATTATTGAAGCCCCAAATGATATTGATACTCTACAAAAGGGCCTTACAGAAACAGATGCTTGGTGCCAGAGCCATGGGCTCAAGCTCAATGCCAAGAAATGTATAGTTATCCCCTTTGGAAAAAACACATGTACCCGTGAATTACCACACAGGTGGCAGTACACTAAACGCTGAAAGTGTGATAAGAGACTTAGGGACACAGGTGGACAGTGGTTTCACCTTCAATAACCACATCACCACAACAGTCAGGAAATCCTTCTATGTGACACACCTCATCACTAAGGGCTTTTCATCCAGAAAAAAGGAGGTCATTGTCCCACTGTACTCATCCCTCATTAGACCCATTATAGAATACAATTCCCCAATTGGTATGTATCTCTCAAGACATCTGCAACAACAGGAAAGGCCGCAGAAATACTTCAGTAAAAGAATCACAGGCCTAAAGCAGATGCCCTATGCTGACCGCCTTAAAAAACTCCAGCTATACTCTATTGCATATCGTCTACTCCGAGGTGATCTCTGCTTAACATACAAGGCCATGTCAAACTCAGAGCTGCTGGACATACTACACTTAAAGAAATCCCAATCCCTCAGAGCCACACGCTCCAGAGATCTAAACCTTGTCATCACAATAAACAAAACATGCTGGAGGGATAGGTTCCTGACCCAGAGACTCCTCAGACTCCGGAATAGACTGCCCATACATGTCAAGCAGAGCACCTCTTTGGCCCCCTTCAAAAGGAACCTTGATGATTGGATGGGAGAAAGAAAATTCACCCCAGGGATCACGTCTGTCACCCTGCTAGACAGGGGTCCATGGAAGTAAATAGTGCGAGAAGAAAAAGCCAAAGAATTGTTATGGCTAGGCTTGTATAGGCCCCAGGGCCGATAGCCTAGTACCAACCTATGAACCTATAAGATAAATATATCCTCCTGACATTGTGTGCCTAGACCCTGAAGTTAAACTTTTTTTTTTTATTTTTTGCACTCAAACAATTTTTCTTTCAAAACTTTCCACATTCCTTCTGCTGTTTTTCCACTGAACGCATCACTCTAATTAGTTTTACATAGTGACTGTTTTGCTTCCATATAATCTGCTATTAATCTTCTGTGCATTCGTTTATATTTCATTTTGGCAGAATTACCTAGCAACAAATTAACCTTTATAACCCCATGATCACTGCATGTCAACTATGGTAAAACTTGACACGAACTAACAGTAATTTCTTTAGGAACAAAAACAATGTTTAGTATGTTCCATTCTCTGATTTTTTTTTTTAACAGTTTGAATCAATTGTTGTTCCTGATCATACGTTGTGAATAATTTCCTTACTAACATTGTTGAATTAATATTATTCCAGTCTGTTTCTGGTAAATTTAAGTCCCCAGGCACTATTATTATTATTCTCACTTGTGTTTCATGCAAGAAATGTTTAAATTATTCTGGGTCATCAGCAGTTGATTTTGGTTATCTATACACTCCCACAATTGTTATATGTTCCACAGTTGTCTTTATTGTCATTGTTACATAATCTTTAGTATTGGTGTTATCACTGAATATGTAATAATCACAAGTTTCATACCTATCATAACACCTCCACCTTTTCTTTGTTAGAATGTCTGTTACAGTCAAAACATTTATAACTTGCCAGAACTGGTAGCCAGTCACTTTAACCATATTTCACAAACAATAACAGCATCAATCTTGTGGGGATGTGGCAATTTTTGCAATAAAACAACTTTATTATTACTGCTCCTAACATTAACAATGATTAGAGATGCAGCAAATGTTGCTGCATGTGAACTGTTAAATTTATGACCTGACAAAAAGCCTGCCTTTTGTTTATCAAACATTGCAAAATATCTGCTGCAAAAATTCTGTTCCCTGATCTTGACAAGTGCATGCCATCCTGTTTGAACACATATTTGCCCAGAATTAAGCTTGGATGCTCTACACATTTCTATTTTTTAAAATGGGAATTTGTCCAGGCAGGTATTTACCCCCCCCAAAATTCTCTTCATGCATTCATGGTGACATGACTCTCCTTTCTGTATGTAATTTGTGAACAATACATCCTAACACCTGTACAAGCTATGCTACCTAAGAGAGAGCTATAGGTTCCCTACTAACAGTCAGAGAGTCCTTGCGGATGAGATAATTTCTATCGGCATGAGTAAAAACATATCCGTACTTCCTTACATTAAGGTGTTCTAAAGCCTACCTCACATCCTCTGTTTTTGATCCTGGCAAGCATAACACAATGTTCATTATCTTCTCTGCAGATGTAAGTACCATTTCTTTTAATAACTGAATCTCCAATTAAAATAATATCTTTTCTAACCAGATCTGAAGAATCTTCAACATCTAATTCAGTAATATCTGCTCTACCAATTTTGACAAAGAAATGATCTTCATCACCCTTAGTCTTATTAATCGCACTGTTTTCAATGCTTATTACATTTGCAAGCATACAATTCTCATCCAGCTGGCTTTGTAAATCCACAGCTTGAGCCATGTTGTCAGCATCTATTTTTCTCCTCTTTTTTCTTACAGTAATGTTCTTCAGTCCTTCCACATTCGGTTTTGATTTCTTCCTTTTCACCAGCTCCTTACCTCACTTTTCTATCTTCTCTTTTGGAAAAAAGTATGCCTTTTTCTGTAGAATGAAGGTTTTCTGATAGAAAAAAATTATCATTCCCTGTAATCTGTGTAAAAGATAAAAAGTAGAGTCCTTTTTAGTATGTATTCTGTTTGCTTTACAGACATTTATCGATTTTTCTTGTATGTTGTGAACTTGTTCCTGTCTTTCTTTTTTTAATTCCCTTTATATGCTCTGAATCCTCAGATTGCTGAATACTTGCTTCCATATTTCCAAAGTTGTCAGTGGCATTATCTTCAGTCCAAAAAGATGCGTGACTTTCCAATGAGCAATAAAATGAAAGTAGAAATTCAAACAAATAAATCCATGTAAGTTAGCAAATTGTTTATTCCAAATGAGTAAGCGCTTTCGCCAAAGGCTTCTTCAGACTCTTTACACAAACTAAAACTTTGAACATCACTTTTAAAACCAACAAAAGCTTGTGATAGGATCTCTATAATCACATGTTTCCTTCATTTAAAAATACAGTAACCCATTAAACTCAGTTCCATGAATGTTACCTTGTTCAGCTAAGAAAAATACTGGTATATTAAAAGTAAGAACTGAATAGTTCAAAATAAACATACATAAAAACATACATAAAAACATACATAAAAATGCATCGGTGCCCAAACATACATTATATTATATTAAACAATTGAGTATATCTCAGAGCCTTGTCATATTTACTTATCATCTCATGGTGCTTTAGGAAAATCTCGTACTGAACTTTCAGGCAGTATATATCAAATAAGCCATTTCAGACTTGGTTAGTATAACCCAAACTGCTTGTAATGCACATATTTACAAAGTGTGACTTTAGATATTTCCGTGTTTTACTGGAAGTTCATACTATCCAGAGTAGACTCGTAAAACAGTCAACGATTACAGGTGGTTAAAAACTTGTATCACATTAGTTAGGCTATTCTCGTATAAATCAAAAGTTAAAAACAGTTTTTCAAAATTACTTATTTTCTGCAGACTCTGAAACGCTTTTAAAAATCACAGCACAACAAAGTATTCCTTGCGCCAATGTGCCTGGTTAACTCTTGAATACAAAACAAAGAACGCTACTGTGCGCATTACCATAGCGTTCATAAAATAAACATTGTGTCTATTTAAAAAAGCCGATTAGGCTTACAACAGGCATAAGTACATGACGAGCTTTTCAATAGCTGTCCATTAGTTCATGCCTTAGTCTCTTCAATCTCCGTTAATAAACAGGGACATTTGACATTTCAGGATGTGAACGTAACTTACATAAATGTGGGTAGTAGAATGCTTCAACAATAAACCAAGCAACAAAACGTCTATATGGAAACAGAGCAATATCTTAATAATTAACTTGACTCTCGTACAGATCCACAATGGTGGAAATAAGCAAACTGACTTAAGCAACCATTAATTGCACTTTATAATTGTTACATCCTTGATACCCAAATTTAAAATATAGACATTGTGAAATGTTAAAACTCTTATGTGGTGAAGCGGAAAATATAGGGAAGGAATACATGAGGGGAAGGGAAAATGGGAAGTATTTTGGCACATATATTCTGTTAATCCCGAATGGCATCCTGAGGTGTCTTACATTAGTTTTTATAAACAGTACTTTTCAATACTAAATATATGTGTGCAAAGATTCATTTCTTATGACAAATGTTGAAAGTATATGAAATGCCTACAATATGTCTGAGTATATAGATAGGTCATCTATACCATGGTCATAATGTTGTGAGGAAAATGTACCTAACTAATGTGGAATTTAGAACAGTTAGTGGGAGATCTCTTTACCTGCGTAATCTTCTACTTTTCAAAAATGGCTTTATTTGGATTTTATCGTTAAGGCCTGGTGGTTTATCGGACCTTAATCTTATGATCCATCTTGTTTCTTGTTCTAAAGTTCTGTTAATTAGATCACCACCTCTGAATCCTTCATACACACATTGAATGGCACAGAACTTAAAGGAATGACTGGTACCAGTTGAACTTTTATGTCTAGCCAATGCATTGGTTTCTGTACCTACTCTAAGGTGCGTGTGTTCCCTAATCCTCTCCTTCAATGCTCTATTTGTTTACCCTGAGTAGTAACTATTACATCCTAAACTATTAGCCATATATATGACATTTTACTTTCACAGTTGGTGTTAGTGTTAAAATTGTAAATCGTCCTGTAGTAGGGTGCTCAAAACTAGTTTCTTTATTAATATAAATACATTGATTGCAATGACCACAGGGTACTGTGTTTCTATTCACTGTCAACCTGTTAACTAGTGGATGTCTTGGTCTACATAGGATACTCTTCAGATTGGGAAGGTTTTTATAAGCTATGAGGTGTGGGGCCAGCAATCTCACTAACTTCTATATCTGAATTCAAAATACCCCAGTGTTTCTTCATAATGCTTTTCACTTGCAGGCTCATTTTACTAAAAGTAAGGTTAGCTCTAACTTCATTCCTAGGGAACCTGAGCTAGTGGTCATTGCTTCATGTGCCATAAAATATGGTTTCAGTACTTGTTCTTAAGGTCTCCACTGTGTTAATAGTGTCTAATATTTCTTTTCTTTGTAACCTCTCTCCAGAAATCTCTCCTTCATGTCCTCTATTCCTGAAACATAAGTTTCTTGTTGTGGATTCAATCTAGATACCCTCATAAATTGTCCTTTAAGGGCGTTTTGAAATACATGGCGGGATGCATACTTTGTCTATGTAATATATTGTTTCTTTGGCAATCTTTCCTATAAATAGTTGTGTTGATCATACCATTGGTCATTCTAAATACTTCCACGTCCAAAATGGAAGATTGCTAACTGAGAAGTTTGCAGTAAATTTTAAGAAGTCCGTGGTATTGTCCAAGTAAGAAACAAAGTTTAATAGGGAGGGTTCATCTCCAAGCCATATAAAAAGAGGTCCACAAAGCGACAGTACATTGCAGCATGTTCTATAAATGATAGATTATTGAAGAGAAAATATCTTCCCATCTGGCCATGACTAGGTTGGCGTAGCTATTTGCACATGATGTGCCCATAGCCACGCCATCCTTCTGTAAGTAAATGACTTCTTCAAATGCAAAGACATTATTAGTTAATATAGTCTCTAATAGCAGGGTCACAAGGTCAATCTTTCTATCAGTGAAGTCTGAATGTGCTTTCAAATATTCAGTGATCAGTCTTATTCCTCGTCATTGGGGATCACTGTGAATAAGCTAACCACATCAAGTGTCACAAAGAAAAATGTTGGTTCGTATCCAATGAGTGAGTTTGAGAATATAGGTCTAAAAGAAATTGCTTACTATCTTTCAGGATCTTCTTATTACCATTAACTAACGGTCTAAGTACACTCTCTAGATAAATAGATAGGGGTTCTGTTACCCACCCTTGACCTGCAACAATAGGTCTAAATGGTGGGTCTCTGCTGTTCTTATGGACTTTAGGAAGTCCCTGTATGATCGGTATAGTTGGATTGTTCACCTTTAGGTATCCATACAGCTCTTGTGTTATGTCATGCGATAGTACCAGGTCATCTAGGGTATTGTAAACACTAAAGACCATGTTATTTAAATTAGCCTTAGTTACTTTTGTATATGTAGTTGTATCTTCAAGCATCTGAAACATTTTATTTGCATAGTAAGTATAGTCCATAATGACAACCGGTCCTCCTTTATCTGCTGGTCTTATTACAATAGACCTGTCATTTCTCAATGAATTCAAAGCTTGCCTTTGTTTATAGTTTAAATTACGTCCATGTTTGGATGGTTTATTCTCTTGATGACTTCTATATATTTCATCTTCCACTACATTCCCAAATACCTCTATAGTCGGGTTCAGTTGTGGAACATATGTACTATTTGGACGATGCTTACTCATAACTTGGCTACTATCTGGGTTGCCAAAATCCAACCTTAATTGTAAATTCGAACATACATTTTGTTTCTCTAATAGTATCTACTAGATCGTTAGGTTTTGTAGGAATAAAACCTAGGCCTTTACTTAAGACCTGTATTTCATATTCATTCAGTGCCCTACCAGATAAATTCATGATTAACGATTTTGTCTCCCCACATTTTCTTGATTGTGGGGCCTAGTTATTCCTGTTCGTCTATTGAGCCTTTCCTTTTCTGTCTCCCCTGCTTGTGGACCTTCTTTTGTCCAAAAATGGTTCTGGGCTATGGGGAGGGCGGACATCTGTTTGAATTGAAAATGGCACTGTTTGCTTTTGGTCTAACTACTGCTGCACCTGATCTCTGTCGTCTGTGATGCAACCTGTCAAACTCTCACCTAACTCACCTTGGTTCTCTCTCCCATTACTTAGTATCTGTGAGGGGCTGTGAGTCTCTGTCTCTATATGATTAGATTCTGTCAACTGTGGATCAGGTCCTGTGCTATTTCCAATAATTGGAACTTCAGGACCATCACTCTGTTTATTACGTGGGGTGAGTTTGTTGGACAATCTATTTTCTGTGTTAATATTTTGTTGATAACTATCTGGTTTGTTAACAGGTGTGGTTAAGGTAGTATTCCTGAAACTTTTACCTGTTACACCTGATGGTCTCTGAGATCCATTTAAATCAGAATTGAAGTGTGAGTTAGGTGTCATTTCCTGGGCCAAGTGAAAACATTATTATTTCTAAAATCTAAATCCCTGGTAATTTTACTTTTTCTGGTCTAACATCCGTTTCTCTAAAAATAACACATCTTCTATAACTTTTCTTAGTTTACTCATACATATTTCATTATTACTATATTTGCATTCAAAATCTTTAAACAAATTGTTAACAACCAATCTCAATCTCTCCTCTTCAGGTAGGTGAAATTCAATCAAAAGTTTCATATAGCTAAAACTCAACTCAAGGTTGAGTTGCTGCCAACGATATAGAAGATCTGGCAGTGAAGTACCAGAGGTGGGCATTTTTAGTACTCTTAGCCCACGAGGTATGATTTGCTTATTTAAACATACTTCAAAATAATGTCTCTGAACTTGTAGTTTGATTAATTTAGTAAACACAGTCTCTAATTCATGTAAGTCTTTGGAAACATCCAAGTTAGTCATACATAACTGAGTATCAGTTCCTCCATCTACGACTGGATTAAAGTCCATGAGTAGGTTTGTACTCCCAGAGACACAAGTCTTAAATCTGTCCAGGACACTTGAAGTAGGTTCTAACACTCTCGGTACATAAGGCAGTTCAATGTTCACATTACTTTCATTCGCCATCCTCACGCTTACTCATTTGGAATAAACAATTTGCTAACTTACATGGATTTATTTGTTTGAATTTCTACTTTCATTTTATTGCTCATTGGAAAGTCACGCATCTTTTTGGACTGAGTTTTACTAGTGTTTTAGCGTGAGTATCCTACCTCAACTAACAGCAGCTCTGAGTTTTGGATTTGTGCATTTACTTTTTACTTTTGTCAGAGCTGCAGAGAGTGAGGATGGCGAATGAAAGTAATGTGAACATTGAACTGCCTTATGTACCGAGAGTGTTAGAACCTACTTCAAGTGTCCTGGACAGATTTAAGACTTGTGTCTCTGGGAGTACAAACCTACTCATGGACTTTAATCCAGTCAGATGGAGGAACTGATACTCAGTTAGGTATGACTAACTTGGATGTTTCCAAAGACTTACATGAATTAGAGACTGTGTTTACTAAATTAATCAAACTACAAGTTCAGAGACATTATTTTGAAGTATGTTTAAATAAGCAAATCATACCTCGTGGGCTAAGAGTACTAAAAATGCCCACCTCTGGTACTTCACTGCCAGATCTTCTATATCGTTGGCAGCAACTCAACCTTGAGTTGAGTTTTAGCTATATGAAACTTTTGATTGAATTTCACCTACCTGAAGAGGAGAGATTGAGATTGGTTGTTAACAATTTGTTTAAAGATTTTGAATGCAAATATAGTAATAATGAAATATGTATGAGTAAACTAAGAAAAGTTATAGAAGATGTGTTATTTTTAGAGAAACGGATGTTAGACCAGAAAAAAGTAAAAATTACCAGGGATTTACGAGATTTTAGAAATAATAATGTTTTCACTTGGCCCAGGGAAATGACACGAACTCACACTTCAATTCTGATTTAAATGGATCTCAGAGACCATCAGGTGTAACAGGTAAAAGTTTCAGGAATACTACCTTAACCACACCTGTTAACAAACCAGATAGTTATCAACAAAATATTAACACAGAAAATAGATTGTCCAACAAACTCACCCCACGTAATAAACAGAGTGATGGTCCTGAAGTTCCAATTATTGGAAATAGCACAGGACCTGATCCACAGTTGACAGAATCTAATCATATAGAGACAGAGACTCACAGCCCCTCACAGATACTAAGTAATGGGAGAGAGAACCAAGGTGAGTTAGGTGAGAGTTTGACAGGTTGCATCACAGACGACAGAGATCAGGTGCAGCAGTAGTTAGACCAAAAGCAAACAGTGCCATTTTCAATTCAAACAGATGTCGCCCTCCCCATAGCCCAGAACCATTTTTGGACAAAGAAGGTCCACAAGCAGGGGAGACAGAAAAGGAAAGGCTCAATAGACGAACAGGAACAACTAGGCCCCACAATCAAGAAAATGTGGGGAGACAAAATCGTTAATCATGAATTTATCTGGTAGGGCACTGAATGAATATGAAATACAGGTCTTAAGTAAAGGCCTAGGTTTTATTCCTACAAAACCTAACGATCTAGTAGATACTATTATAGAAACAAAATGTATGTTCGAATTTACAATTAAGGTTGGATTTTGGCAACCCAGATAGTAGCCAAGTTATGAGTAAGCATCGTCCAAATAGTACATATGTTCCACAACTGAACCCGACTATAGAGGTATTTGGGAATGTAGTGGAAGATGAAATATATAGAAGTCATCAAGAGAATAAACCATCCAAACATGGACGTAATTTAAACTATAAACAAAGGCAAGCTTTGAATTCATTGAGAAATGACAGGTCTATTGTAATAAGACCAGCAGATAAAGGAGGACAGTTGTCATTATGGACTATACTTACTATGCAAATAAAATGTTTCAGATGCTTGAAGATACAACTACATATACAAAAGTAACTAAGGCTAATTTAAATAACATGGTCTTTAGTGTTTACAATACCCTAGATGACCTGGTACTATCGCATGACATAACACAAGAGCTGTATGGATACCTAAAGGTGAACAATCCAACTATACCGATCATACAGGGACTTCCTAAAGTCCATAAGAACAGCAGAGACC
Organism: Protopterus annectens; assembly: GCF_019279795.1. Lineage (NCBI taxonomy): Eukaryota > Metazoa > Chordata > Ceratodontiformes > Protopteridae > Protopterus > Protopterus annectens. The sequence goes on from NC_056739.1 coordinate 222,781,086, forward strand.
CACCATTTAGACCTATTGTTGCAGGTCAAGGGTGGGTAACAGAACCCTATCTATTTATCTAGAGAGTGTACTTAGACCGTTAGTTAATGGTAATAAGAAGATCCTGAAAGATAGTAAGCAATTTCTTTTAGACCTATATTCTCAAACTCACTCATTGGATACGAACCAACATTTTTCTTTGTGACACTTGATGTGGTTAGCTTATTCACAGTGATCCCCAATGACGAGGAATAAGACTGATCACTGAATATTTGAAAGCACATTCAGACTTCACTGATAGAAAGATTGACCTTGTGACCCTGCTATTAGAGACTATATTAACTAATAATGTCTTTGCATTTGAAGAAGTCATTTACTTACAGAAGGATGGCGTGGCTATGGGCACATCATGTGCAAATAGCTACGCCAACCTAGTCATGGCCAGATGGGAAGATATTTTTCTCTTCAATAATCTATCATTTATAGAACATGCTGCAATGTACTGTCGTTTGTGGACGACCTCTTTTTATATGGCTTGGAGATGAACCCTCCCTATTAAACTTTGTTTCTTACTTGGACAATACCACGGACTTCTTAAAATTTACTGCAAACTTCTCAGTTAGCAATCTTCCATTTTGGACGTGGAAGTATTTAGAATGACCAATGGTATGATCAACACAACTATTTATAGGAAAGATTGCCAAAGAAACAATATATTACATAGACAAAGTATGCATCCCGCCATGTATTTCAAAACGTCCTTAAAGGACAATTTATGAGGGTATCTAGATTGAATCCACAACAAGAAACTTATGTTTCAGGAATAGAGGACATGAAGGAGAGATTTCTGGAGAGAGGTTACAAAGAAAAAGAAATATTAGACACTATTAACACAGTGGAGACCTTAAGAACAAGTACTGCGAAACCATATTTTATGGCACATGAAGCAATGACCACTAGCTCAGGTTCCCTAGGAATGAAGTTAGAGCTAACCTTACTTTTAGTAAAATGAGCCTGCAAGTGAAAAGCATTATGAAGAAACACTGGGGTATTTTGAATTCAGATATAGAAGTTAGTGAGATTGCTGGCCCCACACCTCGTATAGCTTATAAAACCTTCCCAATCTGAAGAGTATCCTATGTAGACCAAGACATCCACTAGTTAACAGGTTGACAGTGAATAGAAACACAGTACCCTGTGGTCATTGCAATCAATGTATTTATATTAATAAAGAAACTAGTTTTGAGCACCCTACTACAGGACGCATTTACAATTTTAACACTAACACCAACTGTGAAAGTAAAAATGTCATATATATGGCTAAATGTTTAGGATGTAATAGTTACTACATAGGAAAACAAATAGATCATTTAAGGAGAGGATTAGGGAACACACGTACCACCTTAGAGTAGGTACAGAAACCAATGCATTGGCTAGACATAAAAGTTCAACTGGTACCAGTCATTCCTTTAAGTTCTGTGCCATTCAATGTGTGTATGAAGGATTCAGAGGTGGTGATCTAATTAACAGAACTTTAGAACAAGAAACAAGATGGATCATAAGATTAAGGTCCGATAAACCACCAGGCCTTAACGATAAAATCCAAATAAAGCCATTTTTGAAAAGTAGAAGATTACGCAGGTAAAGAGATCTCCCACTAACTGTTCTAAATTCCACATTAGTTAGGTACATTTTCCTCACAACATTATGACCATGGTATAGATGACCTATCTATATACTCAGACATATTGTAGGCATTTCATATACTTTCAACATTTGTCATAAGAAATGAATCTTTGCACACATATATTTAGTATTGAAAAGTACTGTTTATAAAAACTAATGTAAGACACCTCAGGATGCCATTCGGGATTAACAGAATATATGTGCCAAAATACTTCCCATTTTCCCTTCCCTCATGTATTCCCTCCTATATTTTCCGCTTCACCACATAAGAGTTTTAACATTTCACAATGTCTATATTTTAAATTTGGGTATCAAGGATGTAACAATTATAAAGTGCAATTAATGGTTGCTTAAGTCAGTTTGCTTATTTCCACCATTGTGGATCTGTACGAGAGTCAAGTTAATTATTAAGATATTGCTCTGTTTCCATATAGACGCTTTTGTTGCTTCGCTTATTGTTGAAGCATTCTTCCACCCACATTTTTCTAAGTTACGCTCACATCCTGAAATGTCAAATGTCCCTGTTTATTAACGGAGATTGAAGAGACTAAGGCATGAACTAATGGACAGCTATTGAAAAGCTCGTCATGTACTTATGCCTGTTGTAAGCCTAATCGGCTTTTTTAAATAGACACAATGTTTATTTTATGAACGCTATGGTACGTAAATGCGCACAGTAGCGTTCTTTGTTTTGCATTCAAGAATTAACCAGGCACATACGCAAGGAATACTTTGTTGTGCTGTGATTTTTAAAAGCGTTTCAGAGTCTGCAGAAAATAAGTAATTTTGAAAACTGTTTTTAACTTTTGATTTATACGAGAATAGCCTAACTAATGTGATACAAGTTTTAACCACCTGTAATCGTTGACTGTTTTACGAGTCTACTCTGGATAGTATGAACTTCCAGTAAAACACGGAAATATCTAAAGTCACACTTTGTAAATATGTGCATTACAAGCAGTTTGGGTTATACTAACCAAGTCTGAAATGGCTTTTTGATATATACTGCCTGAAAGTTCAGTACGAGATTTTCCTAAAGCACCATGAGATGATAAGTAAATATGACAAGGCTCTGAGATATACTCAATTGTTTAATATAATATAATGTATGTTTGGGCACCGATGCATTTTTATGTATGTTTTTATGTATGTTTTTTATGTATGTTTATTTTGAACTATTCAGTTCTTACTTTTAATATACCAGTATTTTTCTTAGCTGAACAAGGTAACATTCATGGAACTGAGTTTAATGGGTTACTGTATTTTTAAATGAAGGAAACATGTGATTATAGAGATCCTATCACAAGCTTTTGTTGGTTTTAAAAGTGATGTTCAAAGTTTTAGTTTGTGTAAAGAGTCTGAAGAAGCCTTTTAAAAGCGCTTACTCATTTGGAATAAACAATTTGCCTACTTACATGGATTTATTTGTTTGAATTTCTACTTTCATTTTATTGCTCATTGGAAAGTCACGCATCTTTTGGACTGAGTTTTACTAGTGTTTTAGCGTGAGTATCCTACCTCAACTAACAGCAGCTCTGAGTTTTGGATTTGTGCATTTACTTTTTACTTTTGTCAGAGCTGCAGAGAGTGAGGATGGCGAATGAAAGTAATGTGAACATTGAACTGCCTTATGTACCGAGAGTGTTAGAACCTACTTCAAGTGTCCTGGACAGATTTAAGACTTGTGTCTCTGGGAGTACAAACCTACTCATGGACTTTAATCCAGTCGTAGATGGAGGAACTGATACTCAGTTAGGTATGACTAACTTGGATGTTTCCAAAGACTTACATGAATTAGAGACTGTGTTTACTAAATTAATCAAACTACAAGTTCAGAGACATTATTTTGAAGTATGTTTAAATAAGCAAATCATACCTCGTGGGCTAAGAGTACTAAAAATGCCCACCTCTGGTACTTCACTGCCAGATCTTCTATATCGTTGGCAGCAACTCAACCTTGAGTTGAGTTTTAGCTATATGAAACTTTTGATTGAATTTCACCTACCTGAAGAGGAGAGATTGAGATTGGTTGTTAACAATTTGTTTAAAGATTTTGAATGCAAATATAGTAATAATGAAATATGTATGAGTAAACTAAGAAAAGTTATAGAAGATGTGTTATTTTTAGAGAAACGGATGTTAGACCAGAAAAAGTAAAATTACCAGGGATTTACGAGATTTTAGAAATAATAATGTTTTCACTTGGCCCAGGGAAATGACACCGAACTCACACTTCAATTCTGATTTAAATGGATCTCAGAGACCATCAGGTGTAACAGGTAAAAGTTTCAGGAATACTACCTTAACCACACCTGTTAACAAACCAGATAGTTATCAACAAAATATTAACACAGAAAATAGATTGTCCAACAAACTCACCCCACGTAATAAACAGAGTGATGGTCCTGAAGTTCCAATTATTGGAAATAGCACAGGACCTGATCCACAGTTGACAGAATCTAATCATATAGAGACAGAGACTCACAGCCCCTCACAGATACTAAGTAATGGGAGAGAGAACCAAGGTGAGTTAGGTGAGAGTTTGACAGGTTGCATCACAGACGACAGAGATCAGGTGCAGCAGTAGTTAGACCAAAAGCAAACAGTGCCATTTTCAATTCAAACAGATGTCCGCCCCTCCCCATAGCCCAGAACCATTTTTGGACAAAAGAAGGTCCACAAGCAGGGGAGACAGAAAAGGAAAGGCTCAATAGACGAACAGGAACAACTAGGCCCCACAATCAAGAAAATGTGGGGAGACAAAATCGTTAATCATGAATTTATCTGGTAGGGCACTGAATGAATATGAAATACAGGTCTTAAGTAAAGGCCTAGGTTTTATTCCTACAAAACCTAACGATCTAGTAGATACTATTATAGAAACAAAAATGTATGTTCGGAATTTACAATTAAGGTTGGATTTTGGCAACCCAGATAGTAGCCAAGTTATGAGTAAGCATCGTCCAAATAGTACATATGTTCCACAACTGAACCCGACTATAGAGGTATTTGGGAATGTAGTGGAAGATGAAATATATAGAAGTCATCAAGAGAATAAACCATCCAAACATGGACGTAATTTAAACTATAAACAAAGGCAAGCTTTGAATTCATTGAGAAATGACAGGTCTATTGTAATAAGACCAGCAGATAAAGGAGGACCGTTGTCATTATGGACTATACTTACTATGCAAATAAAATGTTTCAGATGCTTGAAGATACAACTACATATACAAAAGTAACTAAGGCTAATTTAAATAACATGGTCTTTAGTGTTTACAATACCCTAGATGACCTGGTACTATCGCATGACATAACACAAGAGCTGTATGGATACCTAAAGGTGAACAATCCAACTATACCGATCATACAGGGACTTCCTAAAGTCCATAAGAACAGCAGAGACCCACCATTTAGACCTATTGTTGCAGGTCAAGGGTGGGTAACAGAACCCTATCTATTTATCTAGAGAGTGTACTTAGACCGTTAGTTAATGGTAATAAGAAGATCCTGAAAGATAGTAAGCAATTTCTTTTAGACCTATATTCTCAAACTCACTCATTGGATACGAACCAACATTTTTTCTTGTGACACTTGATGTGGTTAGCTTATTCACAGTGATCCCCAATGACGAGGAATAAGACTGATCACTGAATATTTGAAAGCACATTCAGACTTCACTGATAGAAAGATTGACCTTGTGACCCTGCTATTAGAGACTATATTAACTAATAATGTCTTTGCATTTGAAGAAGTCATTTACTTACAGAAGGATGGCGTGGCTATGGGCACATCATGTGCAAATAGCTACGCCAACCTAGTCATGGCCAGATGGGAAGATATTTTTCTCTTCAATAATCTATCATTTATAGAACATGCTGCAATGTACTGTCGCTTTGTGGACGACCTCTTTTTTATATGGCTTGGAGATGAACCCTCCCTATTAAACTTTGTTTCTTACTTGGACAATACCACGGACTTCTTAAAATTTACTGCAAACTTCTCAGTTAGCAATCTTCCATTTTGGACGTGGAAGTATTTAGAATGACCAATGGTATGATCAACACAACTATTTATAGGAAAGATTGCCAAAGAAACAATATATTACATAGACAAAGTATGCATCCCGGCCATGTATTTCAAAACGTCCTTAAAGGACAATTTATGAGGGTATCTAGATTGAATCCACAACAAGAAACTTATGTTTCAGGAATAGAGGACATGAAGGAGAGATTTCTGGAGAGAGGTTACAAAGAAAAAGAAATATTAGACACTATTAACACAGTGGAGACCTTAAGAACAAGTACTGCTAAACCATACTTTATGGCACATGAAGCAATGACCACTAGCTCAGGTTCCCTAGGAATGAAGTTAGAGCTAACCTTACTTTTAGTAAAATGAGCCTGCAAGTGAAAAGCATTATGAAGAAACACTGGGGTATTTTGAATTCAGATATAGAAGTTAGTGAGATTGCTGGCCCCACACCTCGTGATAGCTTATAAAACCCTTCCCAATCTGAAGAGTATCCTATGTAGACCAAGACATCCACTAGTTAACAGGTTGACAGTGAATAGAAACACAGTACCCTGTGGTCATTGCAATCAATGTATTTATATTAATAAAGAAACTAGTTTTGAGCACCCTACTACAGGACGCATTTACAATTTTAACACTAACACCAACTGTGAAAGTAAAATGTCATATATATGGCTAAATGTTTAGGATGTAATAGTTACTACATAGGAAAACAAATAGATCATTTAAGGAGAGGATTAGGAACACACGTACCACCTTAGAGTAGGTACAGAAACCAATGCATTGGCTAGACATAAAAGTTCAACTGGTACCAGTCATTCCTTTAAGTTCTGTGCCATTCAATGTGTGTATGAAGGATTCAGAGGTGGTGATCTAATTAACAGAACTTTAGAACAAGAAACAAGATGGATCATAAGATTAAGGTCCGATAAACCACCAGGCCTTAACGATAAAATCCAAATAAAGCCATTTTTGAAAAGTAGAAGATTACGCAGGTAAAGAGATCTCCCACTAACTGTTCTAAATTCCACATTAGTTAGGTACATTTTCCTCACAACATTATGACCATGGTATAGATGACCTATCTATATACTCAGACATATTGTAGGCATTTCATATACTTTCAACATTTGTCATAAGAAATGAATCTTTGCACACATATATTTAGTATTGAAAAGTACTGTTTATAAAAACTAATGTGAGACACCTCAGGATGCCATTCGGGATTAACAGAATATATGTGCCAAAATACTCCCCTTTCCCCCTCATGTATTCCTTCCCTATATTTTCCGCTTCACCACATAAGAGTTTTAACATTTCACAATGTCTATATTTTAAATTTGGGTATCAAGGATGTAACAATTATAAAGTGCAATTAATGGTTGCTTAAGTCAGTTTGCTTATTTCCACCATTGTGGATCTGTACGAGAGTCAAGTTAATTATTAAGATATTGCTCTGTTTCCATATAGACGTTTTGTTGCTTCGCTTATTGTTGAAGCATTCTTCCACCCACATTTTTGTAAGTTACGCTCACATCCTGAAATGTCAAATGTCCCTGTTTATTAACGGAGATTGAAGAGACTAAGGCATGAACTAATGGACAGCTATTGAAAAGCTCGTCATGTACTTATGCCTGTTGTAAGCCTAATCGGCTTTTTTAAATAGACACAATGTTTATTTTATGAACGCTTATGGTACGTAAGTACGCAGAGTAACGTTCTTTGTTTTGCATTCAAGAATTAACCAGGCACAAACGGCCAAGGAATACTTTGTTGTGCTGTGATTTTTAAAAGCGTTTCAGAGTCTGCAGAAAATAAGTAATTTTGAAAAACTGTTTTTAACTTTTGATTTATACGAGAATAGCCTAACTAATGTGATACAAGTTTTAACCACCTGTAATCGTTGACTGTTTTACGAGTCTACTCTGGATAGTATGAACTTCCAGTAAAACACGGAAATATCTAAAGTCACACTTTGTAAATATGTGCATTACAAGCAGTTTGGGTTATACTAACCAAGTCTGAAATGGCTTTTTGATATATACTGCCTGAAAGTTCAGTACGAGATTTTCCTAAAGCACCATGAGATGATAAGTAAATATGACAAGGCTCTGAGATATACTCAATTGTTTAATATAATATAATGTATGTTTGGGCACCGATGCATTTTTATGTATGTTTTTTATGTATGTTTTTTATGTATGTTTATTTTGAACTATTCAGTTCTTACTTTTAATATACCAGTATTTTTCTTAGCTGAACAAGGTAACATTCATGGAACTGAGTTTAATGGGTTACTGTATTTTTAAATGAAGGAAACATGTGATTATAGAGATCCTATCACAAGCTTTTGTTGGTTTTAAAAGTGATGTTCAAAGTTTTAGTTTGTGTAAAGAGTCTGAAGAAGCCTTTGGCGAAAGCGCTTACTCATTTGGAATAAACAATTTGCTAACTTACATGGATTTATTTGTTTGAATTTCTACTTTCATTTTATTGCTCATTGGAAAGTCACGCATCTTTTTGGACTGAGTTTTACTAGTGTTTTAGCGTGAGTATCCTACCTCAACTAACAGCAGCTCTGAGTTTTGGATTTGTGCAGTGGCATTATCTTGTTTCAGTGGCGTGAGTGATCTCTGCAGACGATGAACACATCCTTTCCTAAATGTGTTCTATTTGCTCTGTGCCAAACATTATCCCATCAGTCCAGTCATTAATATATGTAACAACAGTTTTCCAAGCTATGCTTACTGCACAAGTGCAATCATCATTATGTCTAGATTTACTTCTAATAAGCAATTCATCCAACTTTTGAAAAGAGGAACACAGACCACCAGTGTTATCAGCCATTACCTTTATTTATTACACTGTACAAGATATTTGTGCTTTAGCAAATCATTAATGGCATACTCATTTAAGGAATCCACATTCATCTGCAAATCAATAAAAACATCTAAAAGAAAAGACTAATCAAAAACATTTAGCACAGAATTTAAAGAGAACTTAAATCGTTTTTAAGAGAAAAGTCACACAAACAATATATGACTAAATATTAAATTAAGGACAGTAAAGCTGTTGCCGACCATACAGGTTGTGAAAGTCGCACAAAAGCTGTAATTCCTTTACATTACATGAGAATGTGTGCAGTAGCTTCTGCTCACTATCGCACACAGTCATGTCTCTTTTTAACAGTAAAGATCAATAAATAACAAACAAACAAGATAGGATTGTGTAGAAAAGCTCTCGATTCTCCTCTCTGTAGTCTGTTTGAGTTTATAGCTGCCTAGGCCCCTTGGAAATGCTAGAGTCTGCCTGTCTAAAACATATCCCTTTTCAACAACTAACAATGAAAATTAAAGGTAAACAACAAAATATAAATCAAAATAAATCTTGTCTGCAAGGTTTCTCTTCCTTCCTATAAACAGTGGTAAGAAATAAAATATAAATTCAAATAAAACTTCTCGTACAGGGCAACTGCACAACTGAACACAAGCCGAGACAGGGTTGTTTAGATAAGCTCTGGATTCAAAGATAATAAGGTACAGCACTACAGAATTGGTGAAATTAAATAAAAAATCGTGCAAACTATGCAATAAAAACAGAAGTTAATATGAATAAAATAGCAAATGTCAGCAGTATATAATATATACATAGCGCAGATTTGGAGATTAAGAAATACTGCTAAAGAAGGCAATTTACTTTTCAGCCCCATTGGGAATTCATCCAGTAAAAGTTTGGGTCCATGCAGTAAATTTTCCCTACGTAAATGAGCAATGACCATCCTCACAGCTTTTACTCCTCTTTTCCAAGAGATGTTTTGTTGTTTCAGTAGTTCTCTCCGCCTTCCTTTGTTTATAGCTAGTCAAAGGGACTTGTCACAATATGCTTGAACTAACTTCAAAACAATAGGTATACTGTCTTGAAAAAGAAACTTTAATGTGCTAATCACACTTGCATCTATTGTAACTATCGCTGATTCAGGGATCTTAGAATAATTTTCATACAAAAAATGCACGGCTTTTTTTTAATGGAACAAATCAGTGCCCATTCTGATCCTTATATCAACATGCTCTTAACTGCTAGACACTTCTGGCAAGTTAATATGGCATGCACTGCAGAGGGCAAAAATTCTGCAGTACGTGTACTATCATAGTTGGTATTTTTAACCAGTACATTATATTTCTACCGATATTTCTCTACATTTCATTATCGGCCACATGCAATTTATCCACCTTCTCAAGCATTTATCTTCTGAGATTATTTTTTTTTGCCTTTAAACATTAAACCTAAAAAGTAACATTTCTTTCCTGGAAACAAAATAACACTGAATTCCTTGCCTTACACTAGCCTCTAACATTAACTTATTTTAGTAAAGTGTTTCTCGGTCAGTCTTGGTATATTTCTGGACTTTTTTTTTCTTCTGCTGTTAGTAACTGTAGTACTACCTAGAGAATCTCACATTCTAACAGTTCTTTTTGCATTTTGTCTTATGGCAAATATGTTATACTCATTCTACTTGCCATATACATATTTCAGTGTATGCCAGAACTATTTTTTACGGGTCCTATATTTCAGAGAATGCAGTTACATACTTTACAATATCAGTGATGCCTTACACAAATACCACACTCTGATAACAGTTTGTTCTTTTTCACGTTTCTCACATCCAAGCACACTGCTGCTGATGTGTGTTTTTCTATCGGAGCACAGCTACTTTGAACATCCGTAAATACTCTTGCCTCACACAGACAGCTAGGTATTCTCCTGTAATACCACAGCTCTTTCACCATTCTGACTGACCTCTACTTGCAGCACAACTGCATAAATTGTATTTCTGTTTTCATAAAACACATAGAAATATTCACTTCAAGAGAGTATGTCCTCCAGTTATCCAATACTGCCTTACTAAATTTGCTCAAGTGTCACAACAAATGTACATGTTCAAGTAAGGGGGGTTAACTAACAGTTCTACAAACTTATCTTTAATTGCTGGTTCAGAATAACAAAATATCAAATGCAGCAAGTTTAATATTAAATCTTGTTTCTTACACATATCCAGATACACTGGTAAGGGGTCAAATCTTGTAAATTACTCTTGCCATCACAATTTTCTCATTTACACAGGTATGAAATCTGTCAGTGTTCTTAAGACAGTCAAAGCTCCCAGCCTCTAACCCCACACTAATTAATAACCCTCCCATCTCTAGTTATAAACAAGCCATACTAAAATTTCAACACAATGCCTCCACAGATCTTCACCACTACTACTACATCAAAGCCATTTTTCTGGCTAATACCACCACTGCTCACTATTTATCTTCTCACAGCCTATGAATTTCAAGATCTCCCAGGCTCTCACTACCCCAGATCCAAAACCAGCGCACCTAATCCAATAAATAACCTTAACCAATTACTAACCCACTTCTCATTAAACTCTTCTAATGCAAAAACTCAACATCCCATTCAAGCCACATATATTAACCCTAGAACTAAATACTATCACAAACTCTTATTAAAACTCCAGAGACTTGCTATTAGAATACTACCTAACCTCATAGTGGGTGGCGACATCCACCCTAACCCAGGCCCAACCCCACCTGTTGCTACCAACCCCACAAATAACACCCTTACTAGCCTGCGAAACTCAAATAAGTCCTCCTACTCACTCCTAGTGTGTCACCTAAACATTAGAAGTATAAACAAGAAAATTCACTACTTACATGCCCTCTTGGACGTGCACCCCCCTGATGTACTAAGCCTTTCAGAAACCTGGCTCAAACCTACTACCTCTGATAATGAGGTTATACCCCCAGGTTACAATATATTAAGACTTGATCGCATCTCTAGGAAAAGAGGAGGTGGTAGCCAACTTATATAAATCCACACCAGAAGTAACCAAAACTAGTACTCCACATGCCTTGATAACCGAAAATGCAGAAATACTCATCACTAAGGTCCAAATCAACAAACACAAATCTATAAACATTGCATGTATCTATATTCCCCCAGGTAAAAACACAAATACCTTGGAGGGTATCCTCCAATGGCTGACCACCAACTGCCCCCAAGAAACTATTATTCCTTGGGGACTTCAATATCGAATGGAACACCTGCTCTTCAGACTTCCCCTCCACCCATATAAATTTGCATGACTTCACCCAGATCATATCTTCCCCTACCAGAATCAATAAGCCCAACAATAAGGAAAGTATCCTAGACTGGATACTAATAAACAACCATCCCCATATATATATAAAGCAGGCACCCTACCCGAGGACATCAGTGACCACTTCCTCACCTATATACAGGAAAAGAAATGACATCCCTCAACAATCTACCTTCAAAACCATTAGGAGTAATAAGAACTTTATTCAGACTAACTTCCAAAATTAACTTAACTCATGTGACTGGACTGACCTAAAACTGCTTCCACTAGATGAAGCTGTTTCATACTTTAACTCTAAATTTCTTGCTATCTTGGATAACCATGCTCCCAAATGTACTATATGAACCATTAACAAAGTAGCACCATGGCTGTCTAATGATAGGAGACAAAAAATTATTTGCAGAAACAAAGCGTGGGCCTCCTGGAGAACCACTAAATCCCCAAAAGACCACCTCATATAAACAGTTAAGAAGTGATACAAAGAAGTCCATTATGCTAGACAAAAAAAGCTACTACTGTAATCTGCAACAAAAGCACCAAAATCAACCACAAAAATTCTGGTCAGGCATAAATAAACTTCCCCACCCAGGTCAATCAACTACCCCTGCCCCCTTGACTACCCTCCAAACACCTCCTAAAATTGTTGCTAACAACTTTAACACTTTCTTTACAGAAACCGTGCAATCCCTTGCCAACAAACTATCTCCCAATATCCCAAGTTCTACCAATCCCGCACCCCATAATAACACCCCCTTCAAGTTTGACCCAGTACCAACATCTTTTATTAAGTCCCTACTTAAGAAACTGAAACCCACCACCCTTTCAGCAGACCTACTACCCGCAGAGTATCTCCAAAAAGATGCTAATGAAATAGCATACCCCATTTGAATATTAATCAATAGAACTATTCTCGAAGCTTATATCCCCTCCATCTGGAAAATCACCCACATTACTCCTCTTCATAAATAGGGAAATTCCACTGAACTCTCAAATTACAGGCCTATAGCAATCCTGTCACCCTTGGCTAAAATAAGGAAAAATGTATCCATAAGCAATTTCTAGCCTATCTTAATCAGAACAATCTCCTAGCCCCCTCCCAGCACGGATTTAGACCTTGCCATAGTACAACCTCAGCCCTTCTCTCACACAATAAATCAAAACCATAACAACAACAAGCTCTCTTCAGCCCTCTTCCTAGACCTATGCAAGGCATCTGACATGGTAAACCACCAGCTACTCTTAGAGACACTAAAATCACTCTCCATAGATAACCTAGCAATTAGCTGGTTTCATTCTTATCTAAGTGGCAGACAACAAGCTGTACTATGGAAAGATAACTTTTCTTCCCTTTTACCAATCACCATTGGAGTCCCCCAGCCAAAGTCATCCCAGAAGCAATATGTATTCAGTCACAGATGACTCCACCCTAATCTGCTCTGCCACCTCCCCCACAGACTTACAATCTTTATCCCAAATCACTTTCAACAGAGTAGAGAACTGGCTCACTGGTCGCCGTCTACTATTGAACCCAAATAAAACCAAACTGTTACTCTTTTCCCCCACTTGCAAGGTCCCCTTACCACCTCTCACCATAACGTCTAACAATGGCACCATAATTTCCCCAGAACCTTGTACTAAACTACTGGGAGTAATCATCAACAACAACCTTAAGTTTGATGCTCACATCGACAAAACTATTAAAACAGTTAATGAGAAACTAGGCTCTTTATACAAGATTAAACAATTCCTAACCCCGTCTGCTAGGACTGTGATTGCCCGTACACATTTGCTATCAAACCTTCTTTATGCCTCGCCCATCTTCGTAAACCTAAGCAAATCAGACCTCAATAAATTAACTAGCTGCTGCAATAACATTGCCAGATTTGCCACAGGATCAGCTTATAGAACCCATCACTGTCAAAACCTTAAATCGTTAGACTGGCTAGAACTACCCTAACAACTTCAGTATAACCAACTTATAGTTCACAAAATTCTCTACCAACCAGACAGTACACCCATACTGAAAAATATTATCACCCTCTACAGTAACCTAAAAGCTCTCTGCTCTTCCAACAGATTGCTAGTACAAACTGTTAAAGCCAACAATTCAACTGGTGAATCATTATTCTCCAACTCTGCTGGTAAAATCTGGAACTTTCTTCCTGCAGAACTTACTACAGTTCCCACCTTATCCCAATTCAAAATATCCCTTAAGAAACACCTAAAAATGCATTGGCTTTGTCCCTGTACAAACCCTAACTAACCCCCACTCAAACATCAACTATAAACGATAACCTTATTACAAGAATGAAACTCTGATTCTCTAACTATTTAGAACTGAGTATATGTCTCTCACCTACTGGAAAGTAGTAAAGTAAGGATGATATCTCGTCTCAACTATGTATGCTAACCACTATAAATGCATGTGATTTCCCTTATCAGTTGTAATCTCTATTTCCTATTCAGTTAATAATTTCCATCTATTTCCTGTGTGTATTTTAGAAAATCTTGAACATGTGTGCATATATTGCTGAACAAATGTCCATTTTGTGATTATTCACTGCAATAATTTCACTGTATTTATATTTGTTATGTATGTCTGGAGCTTTTCTCCCCGGGCCTTAGCTGAAAATGGACCTATATCCAGTCGGACTTTCCCGGTTAACAAATATAAAATTAAAAAACTAAAGAAAAAAAATAGTTGTCTTAAGATGGGACTGGAATCTTAATAAAAGTCTTAATTTAACCTATCAGGTAATATTCAGTCATAATCTTGTGCGATCACCTTTTATATAGTCCATTACTAGCTAGTTCCCTGCTCATACATAACCCCTGAGCATTAAAACTCACAGCTCTGGCTTGCAAACTAGAAGTTTGATGTAACAGACCTCATAAGAATACATGTGCTCTTCATCAGGTTTATTCTGATAAAGAAAATCAGTAAAGCTAAGAAAATGTGGGTATGCATGCCCGTTCTTTAAATAATGTAAAGTATTCCATTGTTAGTTGATCTCTCATTGTTTCTTCTCACTCCCCCTCAAGGGAATTTCAGAATAATATTTAAACTACAAATTGTAATTTCTTATACTTTATTTTTTACCTTAATTGTGAAAACACACATGAAACTGTAGGACTTACAGTAGCAATAATTTCAGCATATTTGAAAATGTATCACACAATATACTAGTGTGTATTAACTGTTGCCCTTTGCAAGAGGGAAAGTTTCCCTAAAGTTGTCCATTACCTGCTTCTAGTGCTGATGTCCTTTTTATACCAAGCTGACTGGTTCTTTATAGGTTCATAGATTAGTACTAAGCTAACTGCCCTTGCAAGCCATTTTAAGCCTAGCCAATTATCCCTTGTGAGACTCAAACCCCACACTTTGTGTTTGTAAGGCAAACACTTTAACCGTTAGGCCACCCATAGTTATACAAGATGTTAAACACATACAAATAGTTTACTAACATATTAGCTTTAAACACACGTTACAGGCTGAATTTTATTATGTAAGACAAGGTGACTAATTCCAAAGGATGCAAATGTAAAAAAAACTTGCAAAACATTTTTAATTAGGATCCTTTACTTGCCGAGTATCCTAAACACACACAGTAATGTGTATTTTTGCATGTTCTAGCAAACAACTGTTTATCTTTATCTATAGTTTTACTGTCCTACAAATGCAAATGTCTACCTACTTATTTAAGAATTAACTTGAGAAATTAATAAGGAAAATTTTCTTTTTTTAAATCTATACTAGATTAAGAGAAGTCTTATTCAAGGAGAACCACACCAACAAGCTGAAAAAAAAACATGTTTATTTTATCAAGTCTTGATGTTTCCTACATTTTAACACCACTTTTGGACTACACATACTTTTTTTAATGCAATTCCAGGGTCTGCCCACATGGGGTCTGGTGTCTTGATTTTTTGGGTCTATATTATAACAACGAACGATCAAATGACTGAATGTTGTTATATCAAACTCAAAAGTTCGAATTCACAACACATTGAACTACCAGAACAGTGATTTTTTTTTCCCCCAGGAGAAAAAAAAAAATCGCTGTTCCCAAAAAAAAAAAAAAAAAAAAAACACATTCAAACATTACATAAAGTGGGGGGCTGTGCCCCCCACACCCCTCTACTTAAATATACCAACTCAGATATTGCACTACAGTGCCAAAAACAGCAAAGTGACGGAAGCAGCCAAACGACTTCTTTCCCAGGGAAAGAATTCTCTAATATGCCACTTCGTCATTTTGCATTTTCAACATCTGAAGTTCAACCAAGACGCATTTGACAAAATGCGTCTTCAGTCTTCTGAAAGGAACCCGATTTTTGTCTACCTCTAGGTATCCCACATTGCAGTGTTTTGCTTTAACATATTACATCACAGTCCCTAAAGCTCCTTTTAGTGCACTGACTTTACATGTTTTCACATATGCACTGCCTGACTGGGAAACCTACAAGTACCAACATGCTTGCACAAAGGTTCCTGGACTTTGTTAACACTAATGCCCTGGAACAAATAGTATGCAACCCCATAAGGGGCTCAAATATTTTCAACCTGGCCTTCACCAACATGGATAACCACTGCACCACCAGAAGTACTGGACCCTCACTGGTTAAATCTGACCACAAAGCAGTCACATTTGAAGTAGCTATAATGCCTGAACCCCTCAAGTGAAATCAGGCTAAAAAATGTCACCAAAGCTAATTATTCCCTTCTTAGGGATGGCATATATCATTTCCAAACTCCTGTTCCCACAGATGGCACTGACAATTATACTAAGGTAACACAAACGCTCTGTACAAACACTTACATAAATGTAACCCGAGATAGTAATTCCATTAGGTACCCTTTTCAACCATAGCCTGAATACTGATTTTGTCCCTGCTGAATGGAAAACAGCAACTGTCATCCCCCTTCATAAAGGGGGTACACCAACAGACCCTGGGAATTACAGACTCATAAGCTTAACCAGCCTTATGTGTAAGGCCATGGAACGAATCATCATGGACCTTTTAATTAAGGATATAGGTGATTTCCAAACCCTTGATCCAACACAGCACCTGGCAGACTTCTTCAAAGACGTCATCAGAGCTACAGATGAAGGCATATATGTGTATACAGCCTACCTTGATGTAGCTAAGGCCTTCAACACAATCACACATTCGGGTATCATTGATAAACTCTCCCAGTTGAATAGCAACCCTTACGTTGTCAGGTAGGTTGCTAACTGGCTCACCAACAGATCACACACAATCAGAGTTGGGGACTTTACCTCAACCAGCAGACCTGTCACCACTGAGGTTCCACAGGGGTCAGTGCTGCGCCCATTGTTTGGAATACACTTCTCAGAAGTTCAGGCCAAAACAGAAGGGCAGTGGCTAAGTCTGCTGATGACTGCAAATTAGGTGCAATCACTGTGTCCCCAAATTATGTCAGTATACTTCAAGAGGGACTTGTATAAACCAGTGATTGGTGCCAAAGCCAAACTCAGTGCAAAAAATGCATTATTATCCCCTTTGGTAGAAACGATATCCCTGAAGACTATCATATAAATAATAATACCCTAATCAGTAATGAGAAACTTGGGAACACAAGTTGACTGGAACCTAAACTTTGACCACCATGTGTCTACTGTGGCAAGGAAGGCATTCTACATCACACACCTCATTAGCAAAGGCATTTCCTCAATAGTGAAAGAGGTCATAAAACCCCTGTACTCTACGCTCATTAGGCCAGTAATGCAGTACAATACTCCCTTTGGTATGTACCTTACCAGGTGCCTGCAGCAACTTGACACCTCAGATATTTCTAACCATGAAAATTCAGGGTCTCCAGCACCTCATACATTGACAGACTGAAGTTACTGTACTCACTACTGTACGGACTACTTACAGAAGACTTGTGCCTAGCCTACAGAGTAATCTTGGATCCAAACCCAATGGAAATGCAGCACATCTCCAAGTTAAATGGGAATAGGGTCACCCACTCCAGGGACATTAACCTGGCATGTAACATAAACAGGACCTGCTGACAAAACAGATACATTTCTCAGAGGTTGCCATTCTTCTGGAATAGGCCACCAGTTCACATCAAAGCCCCTCTATGACCCTGTTTAAGCATAGCTTGGAAGAATGGATGGGAAACTATAAATTTCTGCTGGGTATTTCACCTGATCGTCCTAGATATGGGCAGTCATTGCTAACAAATATCTCGACTTTTGGCAAGATCCTTTATATTGGGTTTCTTTAGTATTATATTGAGCAGACATGGCTAAGCTTATAAAGGCCTTCAGGTCAATAGGCCAGTAGCCACCTATGAACTGATTTATAATGAATATTATATTTACAAACATTTATCTAAGTTTATGTTGTTACAATATGACCAAGGTATTACATATAAAGCCCTCAGATGGTTGGGAACAACACATTTAACCAATTAATTTACAGTCCTGCTGTTTTTAGACACATGACAGCATTTTTGTTAACTGGATAAATCCACTACATAGAAGAGTCCACTTTAAGGGGTGATCTGTTAAGCCACTTACTTCGAGTGTTATAGCTTACAAGTGTGTACTGAGGGAATCAGACTATGTACTATAGGACAAAACGTAACCGCTCTTACACTTAACTCTCTGATCTGAACTGCCACACAGGGCAGAAGATTTGTATTAACTTTAATTTGTGATGTAACTGCACTTTACATCTTGTAAATCACAGCCACTGTGGTGCCTCAAAGTTCACTTATTTAAAAATGGGCCATGCCTCACCATAGCATTCTAATAAAGGGATGACTCTAATCCTGCCTTATTCCCTTACCTTACTAATTCCTGTAGATTGCATCAACATACAAAGATGGATTACGTTTTCTTTAAAGTAGCCCTCTGAGAAATTCACTCTGCAAAACAGTGGACCCTTCATCATCAGTCAAATGTGATAAAAGCACTGAAAAATTAAAAATACTCCACACTGCTCCTCATCTAATCTGGTGCCACTTCCATCCTGTACATGCACAAATTCTGCTTCCTGCTGTCACACTGAAGTGCAACAAATGGTGGCTACTTAACTGGAAATGTTAAGCAGTTTAGCTTCGGCCACAGCCCACAATGACCCGAACAAATCACATCATGTTGCTTCCTGTGGCTACATTTCAGTATTCTCACTATCTGCTTATTAAAAAAAAAAAGAAAAACTGTTTGCTTTCATGCTGTATAACCATGGATTACTGGTCAGATTCTTCACTGACTGTGTCAGATTCTTCACTGCAAACCCAGCAGATTGTACTTTTAAGAATATTGTAAAGTGGTTACTCTACCCTGTTAATAGTTAAAAAGTATTATAAGGTGGTCATCCCTGCTGGGTGAAATACCACTCTTCTTAAAGTTGTCCTAATTCGCAAGTTCTCTGTTCTGTATCTAAACTGATTTTAACTATACTGCACGGTTTCTAGTTAAGCTATTCTTTTCTCATTGTGTTCCTCCATTCTAAACACCTAAAAACTACCCGTACGTGGTCTGCCCTTTTACCAGATGAAAACATAAAGGTTACACACTAACAAAGACTCAATCCAGTGTGTAACCAGAAAAGTTCATGTTTTATTCCCATTGTCTTTTTCTGTCTCCTCCCAACACCACTTACAACAAAGCTCTCTCTCTCTCTATATATATACATACATACATACATATACACACACACACACACACCTAGCTAGTTGCTGCTTCATGGTATTACAAGATTAGGGCAGGATAAACAAGTGTACCAGTGTTGTCTTAATATGTCATACTGTGTTTGCTTGGCTATGCCATTCATGTGAAAAAAAAAACAGTACCAGATAAATTATTCCTTCTCCACCCACTTTAGAGGAATTGGGGCACAATTTTTAAAAGCTGAAACCCATCTGACATACAAACCAACCTGTAGTACATAAAATGTGCTGATTATGCTACAAAACTGCGAGAAAATATAACTTTGCGAACACAGCTCCCCGACGGCAGAAGTTAGTATCAAGTTTTATGTCCTACTCTCAAACTGCACCATGCATAGAATGCACAACAGAACACCACCCGGTAACAGCAACTTACAAAGGTGTAAAAAAAAAATGTGCACTCTTATAACCCCACCCCTTAATAGCTTGGAGTACATTGGTGCAGCTAAAAGTCCACGTACTAGAAATAATTATGAGTTTTTTTAAACACACACAACTACATATGTGCTGTGTTTTTGACATGGACATCCAGCTCCTGAGGTCAAATTTATTGATATCGTTTCTTTCTGACACCGAATTTTGTTCATAATCAGAAAAAAGAAATGCATTGACGCATGTTCTAGTCATTGCAATTTACTCCACTCCCGAAGTGAATCTTGCCTTCCACGTATAAAAAAATGGAGCATAATCGTGGCACTTTATGCACCTCGAGGTTTTCACTAATACTTTCTTCCTAACAGTTCAGTTTTTTTTTTCTTCTGTTTGTATAAACACGCTCACCTGCATTAGTTTTCCGCAGTTCAATGACCCAAAACAACATAATGTATTTGTAAACAAAAATTGTACAGCACACCAAATTATCTTCTAAACTGGGGAGAATATTTTTAGTAACTATTTTAGTTGTTACAGTTATAGAAAAAAACAAGCACATTAATAAATACATAACATTCTGTAGCATAGGTAACTAACAGAAGTACCGCATATGTGTTTTCTTTTTCTCAAATATTCCTAGGAGCAATTCACCAACTTAACCAAGGTAAATTCTTAAACCTTTTCCGTTTGCAATGCAATACGATATATATATATATATATATATATATATATATATATATATATAAATATACATACACACACATATATACCATTACATCAAACAAATAAAAAGAATAATACAACTCTTCGCGATTATACAAATCTCGTGCGATCTAAACAGCGCGCGTTCTTCATCATCACGTACAGCGTGTGGGTCTAGAACGTGTGGCCGCTAGTGGCGGCGTCAAACGGTCAGTCGGGGTTCAAAGAGGAAAACATGGCGGAAAACAAAGGCGGTGGGGAGACGGAAACCTCTTTAAGCAGTAGTAGTAACGGTGGTGTTCCTCCCGAGTCTCATGTAGTTGAGGAAGTAGTGGAAAATGCTGAAAAAACGCCGCAGGAAAGTCCAGCTTCTTCTACAGCAGCAACCCCTACTGTCGTGAACTTGCTGGATACGTGCGCCGTGTGTAGACAGAGCTTGCAGACCCGCGATTCAGAACCCAAGCTTTTGCCGTGTCTTCATTCTTTTTGTAGGCGGTGTTTACCAGAGCCTGAAAGGCAGCTCAGTGTACCTGTCCCTGGGTCTAACAACGGGGATCTTCATTTAGGTAAGAAATGCAGAACTAATCATCGCAGGTGGAGACTAGTGACTTGTGTGGCTGTGCCACTCTCTGATTAGTACTTTGCAAAGCCACAACAGTGGGGAGGATTAAAAATAAATGTTTTTTCTCATTGAATGTAGCTCTAAGTTGCTACTTGGTTTCCCCAATGGTGTTGCTTTGGCTGTTACTGCTGAATCATAGCATGTTATGTTTTTGTGAAATGTTTAGGGAGACCTTGTGGTTTTCAGTGGGAGTAATCGGTCCAGTTTCCTCCTTTGATAATAATAGAAGATGCTGACAACAGGCAGGACTTGTAGTTGTGGGAAAACGTCAACAGGTTAATGAGGTCCTTAATCATTGACGATGTCGCTACTTTTTCTTTGACAGGTGGTGTATGACAAGTCACTTCTTCATGGAGTGCTTTGTTTTGTAAAACAAGCTGAACGTGGTCAGTTGGAGGTGTGTGTTGCTGTGGTAATGCATGTTAATGTTAGGTTGAAAAATCATGATGACATGTTAAGTCTAGAACTTAGCTTTGCAAGTGGACGGTGATCGTAGTTCTTTAGTGATCTGAGCAACGCATGGGTTTTAAAACGTAAATATTCATTGTTTAAAAGAGTTAAAGCAATACATGTTTTAATGGAGCATCATGTAAAGCACACGTTTAAATTTTAGTGTTAAGGATAGGATGTCAACAACAGGTGGGTTTTACGTGGTGTGCATGGATTTTGTGGATTTTTGTGGTGGTTGGTCTTGCATGAGAAACATCAGAAGGTATGAACTGTTTTCCTTTTGCATTTCCTCCACATGTGGTCTTTGAAACATTTGTTTTTGGAGATTTTAACAGTTGGCGATCATTGGGTAATGTGAAGAAAGGGTATGTTTTGTTGAGATTGATTTGTTTGGAGTTAGTCTACATTTTTTTTTAAGTTTCGTGACTTTTTTTATTAGATTCTAATGCAGCTTTTTGTTGCATGATGCATGTGTCTGTTGCACTAATGTTTCTTGTGGCTTTAGATAAATAGCAAAACTATTTTCCAGCATGTTTGTTGTTCTTCGGTAATGACAATGGCCCCCTGCTTTTAATATGACTTTTTGTTAGATGATATTCTAAAATATGATAAACACATATGTCTTACAGTCAGTTAATTCCAAACTTAGTGCACTGTACATGGTTAAGCCTTATCTTACACAACAAGCTTGACTTGCCACGGCTAGATCTCACTTGCTAACCACCCTCATCTACTGCTCTCCGATCCTTACAAGTCTATCCAAAGCTGACATAAACTAGAATCCTGCTATAACAAAATTGCCAAGTTTGCCACCAATCAACCCCATAGAATGCACCACTGTTCAGTTCTCTGACAACTCAACTGGTTGGAACTTCCCAACTGGTTGGTGCTAAAACAGCTCTCAGTTGCCCATAAAGTCGTTTACAACCTCATGGACTGTCCAGCTGTTTCAAACCTATTACAGTCTATCACTAGCTGAGGGGTCCTAAGGTCATCCAGTAAAATAATGCTAAAAGTATCCCTGTTTCACAACTATCATGGCATCTCCCTCTACTCCTATAAAATTACGAAGGACTGGAACAGTCTTCCTCAGCACATCTTAAATATTCCAAACCTGTCCCCATTTAAAACTACCCTGAAAGATTATCTGAATGCCAACTGGCTTTACACCTGTATCCTCCTGGCTATTTTTTTTTCATTCTGTTTTACTTCTTGTCTAGTGCATGAGATGCCCTCTCTTTTTTTTTTTTTTTTTTTTTCTGCTCATTTTTGCATTACTTGCATATTTGTTCTTTTGGGTAGTGTACATGTTAACTACTTTTTTTATAATTTGTACCAATTTTATTTTTAAACTTGCAATGTATACTTTGCTATTCCTTCTATTTTTTTCTGTGATCTTGAAACATATTTTTTAATATACTTTTAATATTTGGTGTAACTGCTTACCTGTACTAATGTCCGAAATACTTCTGTGTATTAATTCTTGCATTGCTTTCTAGATTTTACGTAGATTGTTGTTGGCAGCACAGATTTTATGTTTACTAGAGTCACTTATGAAAATTATCTCCTTTTTAGACTTTCTCAGCTGGCAAATGTAACGATGCTTAATTTTTTTTTTCTATTAAGTTATCTCAGTGAATGTCCTGCAGGGACCATAGCTGCAGCATTTTAATCATTCTGGGAACGTTGCCGGGTCCTAAGTATTCTGAAAGTAATTGTCATTTTGGGAGTCTTAAGTCTCGTGAAAATGGGGAGAAAAATGTATGTTTATCTAGTAATAGTACTGAACATTTGAAACTTTCCTTGCTATCACAGAGCTGGCTGTTCGTAAACCATGTATACCGTGGCCGCCACCAATGGCATTTGAATACCTTGCCAATATAATAAGCTTGTAAATGTATGTGTATACAAGTGTGCATATTTATTTATTTATTTAGTTGTGTGTGTATGTGTGTGTATGTGTGTGTATATATATATATATATATATATATATATATATATATATATATATATGTGTGTGTGTATATATATATATATATACACACACACATCTATATATAGTATTTCTTTTTCTGTTATGAGTGAAGACTGAAGAATAATTTTTGAGTGCCTAGCTAATTTCACTTTTTAATGTTACACAGTAAGATTTAATTCTTGCTTATTGTAAATGCTTAATTAAATGTCTAATTTTTGTGCTACATGTTTACTTAATGTTTTGTTTCTTATATTTGCTGCTGTTACAAACTGTTCAGGCTGTATCTGTTTGGTAGCTGTCCTTAAGAGATGGAATTTTGTTTTCTAATAAGAATTTTCAGTAAGTATGGATCTTGAGGAAAGTAAGAAATTGCAGGTGGCGTTACAAGATTATGCTTTATCGTTGCAGGCAGTTTTGAGTATAGCTTGGCATTATTGCTTTTTTACTTTACAATAGTAGTTGTAGATTTGATTTACAGTAGGCCTTGTTGTGTCTGTTGTACTTGCTGTTATGTTTTTCCAAATTGTTTCAAAAAAGAGCTTTTGTTAGTGCATTATGTTTATAAAAATAAAGATGTCTCTCTAAGCAGAGTTTGTATAGGATTGAAATTGAGAGCAAGTTATAGATGTACAAAAACAAATCTTGCTGTTCTTGAGTAAAAAATATTTTGAATTGTGGCATGTTGTTTGTACTGCTTTTGACGAAGTTTAGCTCTTTCACTATGTAGTGCTGTACCAGGTGATAAATACATTGTAATTCTGGGTACATATTGTTTAACAGTTCTCTAGAACAGTGAGCCCTTCTGATGAGCGCATTATTTTATTTTCACTGTATCGGATGGCGGAAATATAAATGCAACATTTTTGTTCATATTGAGTTGTGTGCCTGCCACCATATTGAAATTACTCATTTTATAATAAGTACGTCAAGGGGGCATATAATTGCTCTTGCCAGTGTGTGTTTATGCCTGCACATTATAGTGCGACTTTACCTTTTTGGCTGATTTTCCACAAGCAACATAACCATGAGCAGTAATGGCAAAACCATGACTAGTAAGGCTTTCTAGAGAAATTGGCAATGTTGAAAACATCAGTTGCATTACAAATAATTCACTCCTACATTATTCTGTAGCTTTCATAATATGGTTTTTGATTTTTGAATGAGACCTGTATATTGACTCATTTGGTGACTTGCTTATCCGACAGCTGTCAGATTTGCCAATTTTTGATAGGACATTGTGCCAAAGTGACAAGTTTGCTGCTGTAGGAGACTTTGTCTGAGCTATTGTAAGTTGGTAATTGTTATCTGGTAAGGTTGAGAGTTTTTCCTAGAAAAGTTTTCTGAGCAACTGTTTTTATATGGAATTGACATTTTTGTAAGGTTGACCTTTTTTGGTTTCAATTTTCCCACAAAACCATTTTTCATATCCATCTGCTCTGTTTCATAACATTCTTAATTTGGTTACATGTAATTTTCATCATGATGATGATTGTGCTGAAAATGAAAATTTTAAACCTTTTCTGCAACTTTAGCCATCTATTTTGTGTCTTGACTTGTACAGTATTGCTTGTAATACTGATTAATACTGGTTCTGTTACTCAGTTTTACTTTGGCTTAATTTTTATTTACATTAATTTTGCATTTTTGTTTTGCTGACCTGGTTAGTCCCACTCTTCATTTGCTTCGGGGCCCTTCCCCAAAAATTATAAAAACAAAATGAAAAAGTGGTAAATGTACTCGCAACAAAGTCATTATGTAAATGTACAGTAAAAGCTAGTAGATTGAAAATATTTGGTACATATGTTGAAGTCATGGTGCAAAAACAAAGTGTGTGTTAGTAAACTTGCTGTAAGAGCAAGTACTAAATATAGTACGTAATAGGTTACTTTTTTTAAGCAGGAAACGTCTTTATTAAATTATCATGTATGACATAGGCGATCATACAGTTATGTAAATGAACCATACTGAAATGATTGTAGTTACAAACATTATACATCACTTAAATTTATCTTGTCTTTGTCAGCTAAACATTGTATAGCTCATTCACATCCTGCCTTCTTTTAAACCTAAGTGCTCCTCTGCATGCATTGTTCCCAAGATTCCATTTTTTATTCCCCTATGTAATTTACTCCCACCCTTTCTGAAGATCCCAATTCCAATGGCTTTATCTCTTACCATTGATTTCCACTTTCTAGCAGTTGCTTTTTTGGCAACTACCATAATTAGACTCAGCAAGGCCTTACTATGTCTAGGCAATTTCGATTGTATATCATAGCTCAAAAAAATCATTTCCTTGGTTAAACCAATTTGCTCCATAGTAGCAAGTTTTTTGCATTACAGATAAAGGATGTGAGTAAGAGATCACTAAGTATGTAATTTGTGTAGCAGTATTTTAGTACAGTTTGATAAAGATTGTAGTTTTGACAGAATGTAAACATGATTTTCAAAATCAAGCAGTCTGAGATGTTTGGGGAAAATTTGTTGTGTATCCAGTTGCCTAAAATATTATCATCCCATTCAGCATTTCTATGTTGCTTACTGCTATTGACTTGACCAATTTTAACCGGATTTGACTTTGCTGCCATTTCTAAAGTCATCGGGAGGCTGTTTAATACAAAATCCATGTACATGCTCTTAAGGTGACTTTATTGCTAATCATTTAATACTCTGTTGTATTCTAATTTGTTAATTTTAGGACAATTTTGCTTTTATAGTGAGAAGAAGAAACTTGCTGATGGTCTGGCAATTCAGCTTGCTCCAAGCTTAATTTAAGTTTACAGTTTTTCTGACTGTGACTTTAAGTGCAGCTTTCAAACTGTGGTGCATATCAGGACTTGATGAATACTGCTACTGGATTGCGCATTTGTGATATTGGTTTATGTTCAGCAGCAGGGCACATATTGTGCTGCATAGTTAAAGTTGACTTTTGTTTTTAGTCTCTAACTGCTTAACAATTCTGTAGGCGCATCTTCATCACTTGCCTGTTCCGTGTTGCTGGTGGTAGCTGCTGGTAGCACTGCTTTTCCGATTAAACTGTACGAAGTTGTTTGGTAATGGGATGAAGTTATGCTGTTTGGTAATGGGAATTGTTTTGCTTCCAGCTTGGCTTCACTGCATTTCCTGCTGCTGCTATTTAATATGTTTCTTAAAGTATCACTGAAGACATGGGTACACATACATTTAATAGAAAACAAACCATACTGACAATTTTTCCCTTTACCCACAAGGATACAGTACAGATTTTCTTTCTTTATGACCACTGTCTTAGTCCAACATTACATAAATCACTCAATTCATGCCTTCCGTTTAACCTTACTCTTCTACAGAAACATTATTCTTCATGTTTTGTTCCCACAATTTTCATTTATTTCTATGTAAATTGCGCCATTCCTTTTCTAAAGATCTCGTTTCCAGTTCCTTATCTCTTTTACAATATTTTGTACTTCAAATACAGTTGGTGTACGCTAGTAATTGCCTTTTGAGCAGACAACAGAATTAAACTTCAGGCCTATGTTTAGGCAGTTTAGATTGGGTCCTAGCTTAAAACAAAAATTTTATTAGTTACATCCATTTAGTCACAGGTATGTTTGATTGAGAGCTCTGTAAGGAATATGTAACATCTGAACTCATAGTGCTCCCAAAACATATGTTCCCATTTACGTCTCTTCACTTTCACACTTCATCTAATTGATGAAAATTCTTTGAAGTCATGTCCCATCTGTGCAGACATTTCCAAGCAAAAATCCTAAAATTTCTGAACTTGGCATACTTGGGAGCCATGTATGTCTTCCCATTGTCCCCTTATAAATTGCTTTTCCAGTCTGTCTTCCCAATTTTATCTAACCACTCGTGATCATTATAGTTGTTTTGGAATGGTTTTATATGCCTTAATTGTCCTTTTTTTTTTTTTTTTTTTTTTTTCAGCAGCTTCTGCTCTAGATTCAACTAAAAATGCTAATACAGCAAGTTGATCATTTAGGATTCCTCTAACCCTTTCTCTTTACCTGTAATCTGATTATCAATCCCTGGAAGGGAAGGTAGTCTTGTGTAGCCTGCAGTCCAAATGTTGTTTTGGCCTTATCCCACTCTTTCTCAAATTAATTACTCCTAATACCTTGCTTCCTTTGCCAGTTTTCTCTAGTAAATTACAGGCCCTTCTTGTCTCTCTTCTGTACTTCTTGCAGTCATTCCTGTTGGCATCTGCTTTCTTCATTCTCATGTTGGCCTGGTTCTTAAAATACTTTTATGCTACTTTAAGAATCTGTATCCAAAATTCCACACTGTTCTTGTTTCTTGAACCCCTCCCCCACTTACCATAATTATCATCCCTTCCCCCTTTTGAATTACAACTTTCTGTCTGTGTTATGCTTATGAGCCTTAACTGTGTAACTCTAGAAATATCCCTTATAATTGGTTGATCGTATACCACCTTATAATTGGTTGATCGTATACCACCTTGCACTTTTGGAAGGATCTACTTATCTCACTTGACTCTTGCCCTCTTTCCCCTCCCAAATTCCTTTAGCTCTTTTATTATCCACAACTTCTTTGGGTGCTTAAAAAATATGCCTGATCATATATAAAACTAAAAGGACTAAAACATTTTTCATTGCTTCTTTTATCTTTGTATCTATATCAGTAAATGAGATTCCAGTCTTGCAGTTAGTTGTTTTAGCAAATCTTTAGGTGCCATAAGAGAAGCCTTTTGATCCATACTCCTAAATATTTCATCTTGTTTTCATGAATATGGGTATTTTTATGTTGAAAATACTTGAACGTTTTGAAACAGATTCAACACACAAAAACAATAACTCCTCAACACTGAGATGTCCTTCTCTGTATTCATCAGGTACAAATTATCATCTGCAAATCTAAAATTTTTGATTGCATAACTCTTTGCATTTGAGTCCCTTATTTTCTTTGCCAGTAGCTCTAAATCTCAAACAAACCTGCTTGGTTTCTCTATTAAAACCCAACTTTTCAGAGATGAACCCTCCCACTTCAATTTGTGCTTCCTAATTAGCCTTAGCGTTGTCGCCTCACAGCAAGACATTGTCATGATAGATTCTCGGCTAGAACATCTTCTGTGTGGAGGCATGCGTGAATGGGCGTGCCTTCATTGAAGGTTGTGCCTCAGGGCTGGCAACTTGGCACTTAAAAATCCACTACCAAACATTAGCAGACCGGAGTTCTGCTGTGGCTTCCCCTAACCGGGTTAAGCCAAATGACACAACAACAACATTGTATCGGGGAATTGCAAATGGTTCCACTGCCCTCCTCCTAAGATCCCAGTATATTCTATTGACTATTTTCCCTGCATCATGACCCACCAACAATGGAACTTCATTACATTTTGCTTCCCTTTGGATCGTCCTTGTTCTGTTAATGTCAAGTGTTTGCCCCCTACCCAAAACCACACTGAGCCATACTTGTCAATTTTGGCAATGCTTTTGCTGTTATTTTAGCAACTGTAGACGTAAACACTTTGTAATCATGGTTTAAAGTTGAAAAGGGTCTATATGAAGCCAAGTCTGATGCATCTTTACTGTCATTGAGTACTACAGCCACCATAGTTTTCTTACAGAATGTTGGTACTACCCCTCTTGTTGAAATACTGTTTACAAGTCTTCCAGATTATCACTTTTTTTTCCTTCCTAATGCTTCAACTTTTTCCAGGAATGCCATCTATTCCTGTAGACTTGCAGGTTGATTTTATACATAACTATTTTTATCTTATTTCCTTCTATGTTAACTATTAATTGTTGAGCCTAATCTACTTCTAGCCTTGTCATAACTGTCTTCCTTAAATATTTCATTATGTGCTCTCTTGATTTCTGCATTTCTCTGCTATTATACAAATTTTCATAACATTTCCAAAATATCTGTAATGCATCCTATCCTAACCAGATATTCTGCTGGAAGTATCTCGTCCTCATCATCCGACACTTCAGTATGATCCCAGACACTGTAATCCGCCATTTTCAGATTAAACAGTGCAAACTAGCACCCCCCCCCAAAAAAAACCCCTGCAACACACAAGTTATAAACCTAGTACTAACTACAAGTTAAATTTACTCGACTACCACAGGATAACTTTATGGAGTATGTAACTTAAGTTCTTACTACCAAATGTTGTCATAATTTTTTTTCAGTAATCTAGCCTCTCCCTCCGTTTTCCCTTGAGTCCCCTGATACATTCTCACTATTGCAAATCAAGTTCCCCGCTTATGAAGTACTTTTTGCTAAAAACTTTTCTTCCAAAATTTTGTTAAGCTCCATGATAGCACATTTTGAGGTATAATTACATGTCAAAGTAATTATCCTCCCTTGCCAATAGCCCCTTACTACCAGAAATCTGTTTTTTCTGTTACTATTGGAGCCACTCTAGTAAGCAGTATCATTCCGATTTTTCCTTTTTCCCGATATTTTGCTGAATATCCATCTTGAAATCATTTTTGTCACTCACACACATTATTCTAACTGTTTATCTTGCAGCATTGTGTTTTGCACTCTAATTTCTTAATATAATTCAGTATTTTTTTTCTTTTTGACTGTAGCTGTGAGGCCGTTTTAAGTTCCATGATAATATGGATAGTATAGCCATTATGGTAAAAAAACTGTTCCTACCTGTTGTACATCCTTTGTGTATATCTAACTTTTTTATATATGCATTCAGTTATGTTTGACAGGATGATGTTTTATACTTCTGTTTATCTTTACTTGAACCTGTGCCACATTTTCAATACTATTTGTTTTAATGAAAACCCTCAGAAATTAGTTTTGTGTGTATTTAAAAATGTTTGTATGTCTTAAAATATTCAACCCCTTCCCCCAAGATAGGAACAGTTATACCAAATACTGGCATTATCTAACTTAAAACTTTAGTGCAAATGTTTTTAGTAAACGTTTTATGTTTTTTTTAAATAAAAAATTGAAAGCTTATGCCAACAACTATGAAGTGGTGTGGGAGCACCATCAACCTATTACAAAACATTTTGAGTATATGGCAATGGTTAACAATTTTTCTTGTGAAAAAACAGTAGCACTTTATAGCTGTTGTCATCCGCTTTTGAAGTCTGCATTTCCCTTGTACTGTGGCTTAGTTACTGACCAACTATATTTGTCTGCATGCAAATGTGGGACAAAGTCTAAATCTGAAGCAATAAGTGTGGTATCCAGTCTGACTCTGAAGTGTGCTTTGTTGTCTTACAAGCAGTCACTGTGTGATAACTGAGCCTTTTGACTTGTTAAAGCTTGTTTTGTGGCATCCAAGCAAACCTTTATTCATTTTGATAATGGCAGTTGAGCCCTAAAATGTGCATCATCTAGGGCATCCTCCATTTTTAGAAGTGGTGGTATCTGAGCCCACTCGTCTACAGTATTCAGTGTGTAATTTTTACTAACTGTTCAACTCTCATTCTCTTATACAAAATGCGCATTGTTCTGAGTAATGTTTTAAACTAGAGATGTTTACCGCTGTTGGATCTTGGTATGTAAGATAGTGTACCTCTTCAATGTCCTCTAGTGTGTAGATCTTGTCTGCTGCACTGAATTTTAGCTCTGTGTACTAGTTTTAGATTTGACTATTTAGATGCATTTTTCCTGTAGGTTCAGATAATTGATGTATTTTCGCTTCCTCTAGTAGATTTCCTTTACAGTTCTGTTTATTTACCCAAACCTTTTTCTTTGTCTACGTATGAATTAGGTCAGTATATCATTCCTGCCCTCTGTATTTTGACCTACTTTGCAAACAAGGAAGTCCAGTCTACCTCTAGATCTTTTGTAGCCAGCTTCTGTTTGCTTGGTAATGTGAAATATTGTAGGAACTGCCTGGTGCTCACAGAGAGCTGTATCTGGAGGTTACCCTTTTCTTACGTGGATTTTTGCTAATCAACACTTAAGCTCGCCTTTACTTTCACAAGGTCGCAGATATGCCAAGTTTGTTAAACCAAGCCCATGCCTTATATATGGGTTTACTGTATAACTTTGAAATTACACTTCTTCGAAATTACACAGTAGACCCTGGGTTATATGAAAGTGCGCTTTCGCGAAACCCTCTTCAGCGAATTGGCTACGTACTGCAGTTTAGCAAGGTCCGTGACTACTGCACCACAGTGGAGGACATAGAATGTTTTCATACTGTTCTCCACTGTGGTGCGATACATTTGTAGAAGCAGTGTTCGCAAAAGTGCACTTTCGCATAACTGAGTGGTCTACTGCTCTTTTTCGAATAAGTGGTATTCGATTAAAAGCAGTAGACCCATATATATATATATATATATGTATGTATGTGTGTGTGTGTGTATATGTATGTGTGTGTGTGTATATGTATGTATGTATATATATATATATATATATATATATATATATATATATATATATATATATATATATAAATAAAATGTGTGTGTACACACATACTAATGTGTGTATATAGATTCTGTAATTATGTATATAGATTCCCAAGGTGCCTCTCCACCCACCAGATCTACCAAACCTGAGTTACCCATCTGTGAACTAGCTCTGACCGTATTGTTAGTTCTTTTTCCCTCTACCTAGCATAGTTTTAAAATACTATTGTTTGTAGTAATTTTTGTCGTCTTCTCTTACTACTTTTTACATAAACAAAATAGCACATTAATTGTTTAGAAATCTCTTTGGTTATAGAGCTATATTTCGGTCTCTTCTTGGGCTTGGCTGTGCTTTTTAAAATGGTGGGTAAAGTGCCAGCAGGTTTCAAAAACTGTGCGCATAAGTTGCCTTTGTCAGGCATGCACACTTTTTTTATGTATTTATTGCTTAGGACCACCCCACCTATAAGAAGACTTGCGTATGCCATGCATTAACTCCCAGGACTCTAGAGTGCGCAGAAATAAACTTATTCTTAAAGGCATGTTACCTACTACTTTTTGAAAAGCTATATGGGTAGAAAAATCTCCAAAAAGTTAGACTAAGGTGCATTCTTTGTCTCCAAACCCTTCATCTTCATTGGCATCTGAATTTTCCAAAAATCTGAAGAAATCAAAAATGTCAGATCCAAAATCTTTGGATCAGATCGTCAAAATTATCTGATCCTACCTTAACCAGATCAGACAGTTTCTAAATCTGACCCTGATGCTGCTGAACAATGAAATATTGCTATATTACCAAAAACTCTACTCTGTGATGGACCCAGTACTCTCACCATTTTTTGAAAGACCCAGATCCCCATCGGTTTTGTCCACTCATTCTTCTAGGACTCTTACAGAAAATTATGCGGAGAGAGTGGTGAGAGATTCTATTGGTGCAGGGACAGATGAGTATTCCTTAGGCTCCTATCCCTTTGGGTCAGGAGATCTGCTTATCTACAACACCAACAATCCAAGTTCTTCATCTGATTCGAGTTACTGTTTGGGTCACTGGATCCTAGATGTCTGGGGAAATCCAGTGTGATAGCAGACACACTGTGCAGGTGCCATTGGGGCCAGCCTTGCTGCAGTCTTTATGCACCCCCCCCCAAACAACAACATGCAGCTAATTTGCCCCAATCCTCCCACAGGGGGATTCACTGAGGGATCTGTACTTCACGATTGGGCCCCTGGCCTCCTTTATGCTTATCCCACCCATTCTGCTCATTCCTAAGTTCCTACAGAAGGCTGCCAGTATGGAAGAGCAAGATCATCCTCATTGCCCCTTACTGGTATCAACAGATTAGGTTTCCCTTCCTTTGGTCTTACTTGGTACACAAACTTTGGATATATGCTATAGACCACCTGTCTCATTTGACAGGCATGATTCATCCCAGATATTTAAAAAAAATTAAAAAACTCGGGCTGACGGCCTGGCTTCTTCAATTCCATTAATAGCCAGACAACCTACATCCTTTTTCACTTGGCTTGTCAGATATTTTTATCTTCTCGTAAACCTTCTACAAGGAAACTTTTTACACCAGCAAATGGAAGAGGCTTGTTCATTGGGCCTAAAATTGTATTAAACCCTTTTAAGCTCTGATATAACGTCCCAGAATTTCTTATGCATTTTTTTTTTCTTTCAGGGAGGAGCTAATCAGTTTACTGTTTTAAAGTTCAGCAATGTCAAACTTTCATATTGGTTTTTATGGATCTTCTGTAGCCTCTCTCAAACTGAGCAAAGTCTTGTTCTTCTTTTCAGACCCCCCCCCTTTAAAGATCCTACTCCTCCATGGTAGCCAAGTTTGTTACTGCAGTCTCTGCTCGGGCACTCTTTGAACCAGCAGCTGTGAGAGACGTTTAAATACCTTTCTTGGTAAACAATTTTTGTGGTTGCTATAATTTTTGCCACAAGAATTTCAGAAATTCAAGCCTTGTCCTCTGAAACACCATACTTTGATTTTCCATAAGGATAGAGTCACTTTGCAAACTAACCCTTCCTTCCTTTCCGCCTAAGGCGGTGTCAAAATCCAGTATTAATCAGTCTGTTAATTACCAGTGTTCTTTCCTAAGTTTGCTAACAAAGGTGAATACATGTTGCATGTGTTGGATGTCCATAAAAATTACATTTTTCTTTACATAGAGCAAAAGAATTTAGAAAACCTGACCAATTTGTTTAATTTTAAGGAATTAAAATTGGGAAAACCATTTGCCAAGGTTACATTATCTAGATGGCTATCCGATTGCATTTCATTTGTGTATAACAAGTTGGGCATTTCTCTAACAAAACCAATAAGAGCCCATTCTACTAGATCCATGGCTACTTCCTCAGCGTTCCAATCCAAAATGTCCATGGATGATATATGTGCAGCAACAACTTTGGCTTATCCCCATACCTTTATTACTCCATTACAAACTGGGTCTTGACTCCAGAGGTTGAGCATCATTTGGTTCCGTGGTGCTAGCAATATCCTTGAGTCCACCCAGGATTATAGGTAGCTGGGGACTCTGCCCCATTAGTTGAGGATTGAATGAAAATTGACAACCTCAGGTAAAGAAGTTGTGTGCTTACCATAATGTTAATCTGTTTGCCCATTTTTATTCTTCAACTCCCCTCCTACAAACCCCACGTCCATGAAACTCCTAGAAAAATTAGTGGTTATAGGGCACTTAAGTCCTTTTTACTGAACACCAGATATAGCCGCATCCAAATCTATATACTAATCTCTTTCTGCTGTAAGTAATTGGGTTGGTGTATTGTGGGTAAGGGAGAAGCTCAATTTCTTGGTTGCCACAACTTTTAGCAATGGCTGAGTCTGATCCGAGCCCATTAGTTGAGGAAGATTGAAAATGGACAATACAAATGGAACATTATGTTGAGTACATAACTTCATTATAATCATGTTTGAAAATGCAGTTAGTTTGTGTGTGCTGATCTGAGGAATTTTTTTTTTCCTGTTAGGTAAAATAACCACCACCTCTTTCTTCCAAAATGTTGATACTTTGCTGCACCCACCCCAAACTTTTGTGATATTTCAGATTTTCACTTCTGATTTCCAAATTTACACCACAATACTGTCTGTCACTCAGGAATTCATTAATTTATACATCACCATTTCTGTCTCCTGTTTTATTTTGGATATTGTTGAGCATCATATTATTCTACCTTTTTGCATAACTAAATTTTTCATAAATATTTGCGTTGTTTTTTTTTTTTTTTCTAGGTTTCCACTTCTCTGCTTTTATACAGATTTTCATAAAATTTCAGAAGTATTTCTAATGCCTCTAAAGAGTCCTCTCATAGGCTTCCTAAATTTGAGTACAGTTTTGTTTAGTTTCCTAGGCTATTGTGCTAAGTGTTTTGAGCTCTCGAGTTAACAAAATAGTAGCATATTCCTTTTCTTCTGCAACATTTTTGTCACTTTGCTGTAATTTTCCATCTCTCTCATTTCTTCTGCGTTTTTAAACTGTTTTAATTTTATCCCATTTTCCGATTGTTCTTTTGATGAAATTTCTGTTTAACTGAATGACTGTTGTAGATCTGCTTCCCATTCCTTAAATTCCGCTCCCTCGCTCTAACATATAAGTAGGAAAGCACCAGTGTCTCTGCATCCTTACCCTGTGTGTCTATCTTAGTTTTTGGTGGTAAGTGGCAAGTGAAACAGTAATAGTCATAGTCATCAGTTGTATCTTGTGGAATAATATGAATTGAGTTGCAGGAGCTGAGATTTTAGCTGCTCAGATTACTTCAGATGTATACCCATGTCTAGGCCCCCATTATAAGTTATCCACATGAGTGAGTGTGCACACACACACACTGTAAAGTTATTTCTCCCAAAATTCTCCTAATATCCACAATTGTTTTGGTGGAATGTAAGTACATGGTAGCATAACCCTCCCTAGCCAGTAACCCGTAATGTTTTTATTTTTCTTCACTTGGTCTACTATTAGAGCTCTTGTTGCAGTCAGTTTTGCTCTCCTGTCTTTGTCCTACTTGATACTTTGCTTAATGTCTATCTTGAAATCTGTTTGTCAAATTTGCATCTAAATACATCTCCTGTAAGATTACTGTTTGCACCAGTCAGTCTTACAATTAACTGTAGTTTTATTTTGTTTATTTCTACAAGGCTTTTTATATTCCATGGTAATACAGACAACTCAGCCTTTCTGATAAAAGTATCACCTGTGTATACATTTCTTTTGAATAGTGTGTGCATGTAAGCTGCTGGTTGGAAAC
Source organism: Protopterus annectens (assembly GCF_019279795.1). Lineage (NCBI taxonomy): Eukaryota > Metazoa > Chordata > Ceratodontiformes > Protopteridae > Protopterus > Protopterus annectens. The sequence continues at coordinate 222,817,405 of NC_056739.1, forward strand.
ATGGTGTTGAACAAAGCAGCAGCAGCTAAATAAAAGATCAGCCTGCCTAAGTAAACTTGTCACAGTTTCCCAGACAAATACGCGAGGAACAAAGAGAACCCTTTTCAACCCATACTTATTTTTTTACTCGCAGCAAACACATGAAAGTTAACTACATTTTTCAAAATTTACCTCTCTAGGTAGGGGCAGTTGTCACCCAATTGATTACATCTGCAGGCATTGCCCATTCTAAAATTATGGTTAACCTTGCTAACTTGCATGTTCGAGCTTGTGTTCCCAGCTACACAGAACTTTTTACTTGGTTCCCGCAGATGAGAAAGCACCTTGCATATTTTTAGTAAGCTAGCTTTTATCATGAAGAAAAAAGTGGCTGCTGTTGAAGTAAGTTGTGCATTGTTACATTTAATGCATTACATTACTAAGGCTGTGGAGGAAAGCAACTAAGTTTATATTCACTTTCCACTTTAACTGTGTCTCTTTTATTTTGAACTGCTTGGTAATTTCCCTTTGAGTTAAATATCTTGTACCTTTCACTTGGAATGCACTGTTCAGAACTTTTTTGATTTAATTGGTTATACTTGCAGACGCATGATTTCCAAAAGTATTTGCTAAAGAAAGAGAGAGAGAAAAAAAATCTTGTAACTTTGCAATTGCTAGAAAGAGCCTTTATAGGGTTCGATTCTCGGCTGGGGTGCCTTCTGTGTGGAGTTTGCATGTTCTCCATGTGTTCGCGTGGGTTCCTCCCACATTCTAAAGACATGCTTCTGGAGCGTTTCTCCCCAGGCCTCCGCTGAAAACGGGATCTATGGAACCTAGTCGGACTTTCCCGGTCAACAAATGTAAAATAAATAAAATTAATTTCACTCGTAACACAGTGGTTGGACTGCTCATTGTTTGCATTTGTTTTTTCCTCGTTTTAAAAGCTGTTAATAAAAATGTAATCGGTGAATCACTTTGTAAATGCAAGAAGATTACCGTTTCTCTTGTTTTTCAAAAACGTGTTTAAAAAAAGCCATATGTAGCTTCAGCTAAAGACTTGTTTTTATAGCGGTACATGTCTAAATTAAGGGTGTTTAATTCTAAATGTATGATCAGTACAGTTTTAAACCTCCCAGCAGCCGAGAATGTCAATGTACTGATTTCAACTTGCTTCTTTTCACCCTTTATCTTGGTATAAATCCAAGTTGCATTACAATAATAGAGTACTCCTTGGTTGCACTTGCATGTACAGTAGTAGCTGATCAAAACTCCTTCCATATCGCATTTAAAATGTTTCTGATTGTATACCATACAGAACTGCCTTACAATCCAATTGATTTACAACATTAAGTTTTTTAAATGCAAATATTAGGAGCAAAACCTTTTGACATCAGTTGCTTCAGCGTCCTCTTGAACGTTAATGAGCTAAAAGGATCTGTGTTTAGGAGTCCACACCCTCCCCATTCAACAAAGTCAACAAATTTCCAGTCTCTTTCAAATGCTTTTTTCCCCCCAACAATAATTAAGTTGTCTAGGGTATGCATAATGGCATTTGTGTGTTTCTTCCAAGTATTCAGCGATGTTACTTTTTCCCCTGACCATCTTGACTTCCCAACACCAGTCTCTGGGGAGCCCAAGGTATTTTCAGTTTTTCTAGTTGGTCCCAGGCTTTTGTCGGTTGTGCAGACTTTTCCCTTGGAACAATGGCAAAGGCTTCATTGGCAGTTTCTGATTTTGCTATTGTGCAAAGAATGAGAAGCAGTCTCCTTCAAATTGTTGTCTTTTATGCCTTTTCTGTATTCAGAAAAGGTCTTGATCCTCAAGAGAGATTCCGGGGTTGCCATAATAGTTAAGGTTTTTATCTCACAGATACAAGGTATAAAGTTTGATTCGCACATTTGGTCATCGTCTGGTTATTGGCCAGGCATGTATGAGTCTGCAAACTGATTAGTATTTACTTGTGAATAAGACCGCTGGATGTAACAACTCGAGTCTTGCACCTGTCTCTTGATCTTCCTGGCAATAAGGAGATGTCATCTCTTCTCACCGAGTGCAGTGAATAATCTTTTCGCACAAACACTCTGGTGGCACCTGTTTTAATATTTTTCACTTTAGTCACGGTTGTATCATGCAGTCCTTCGTGCTGGTATGATTGCATCTTTATTCTAGGTTTTTGCTGTTTTCTTGTGCATGCGTCAATTACAGCCACAATACGCAGTCTTGGTTAACAAATTATTCTTGTAGAACAGTCTAGTTGCTTATTTGTATTTATGTAAAATTAATGTGATCTATTTTCTGGTATTGTATAAAATCTGTTTTTTTTTTTTTTTCTGTGTGATCCACTTTGTTTTGTTTGGTCAGTTTTCCTTTGTTTTAGTTTGACTTTTTTATTAGCTTCTGTGTAGCTGTTAAAAGCAGTTTCTGTTTTTCAGCCTTTTCCCATGCAAATATTTTCATTCTCACTCTTTTTCAACACCTCTGAATGCATTTCATCTTTTTTTAATCTAAATTCCTGAAATCTGTCTCCTGTACAAACTGAAACTTGAACTGTGTTCTTGAACAGCTACAAGTTTCTCCCAGAAAGACCTTTTCTGATTGTTTGTTTTTTTTTTTTTTTTTTTTTCTGTCCAGATTTCTTCTTTGGTATTCAGGTGCTATAATTAGTAGACCTAACTAACATTGGTACTTTTCCATTAAACCCCTACCACGTCTTCGCACTGTTTCACCGGCATGTTATCATTTATGCAGGACTGACGCACGTGATGTGAAAGTAATCATTTTCAGTAGGTAAGGTTTTCCTTTTTATTTGATTTCGCAGACAGTAGTGCACACAGGAATGGCTTGTCTGGTGCTGCACGATTGCAGTTATCTGCAGAACCACTCCTTCACTTTGCATGTCATGGCTGGCTCAATAACCCGGGAACTGTGATGAGCATTGCCAACATCAGCGGTTTTTTTACATGTATAGTACTGCAGTACAACTATGAACACTTTTTTCAGAGCATCTCCCATAGCTGAGAAATAGGCGCAAAGCGACGTACTTTATAAAGGTTGCAGTTGTTGAATTGACAGCAGTACACATTAATCTGGAGACCTGGCTGACATCTGCCTGGGGATTCTCTCCGGAGTATTGTGATGAAAAGGAAACCTAGCTTCTGTCTGACATATGTGCAAGACAAATGAGCCTCCCGCGAATGGTAGGGGTTTAACGGTGGACTGCAGCTATATCTGCAATGACCACACAGCCTTGTACACCTAACAGTACAACAGACACTTGTCAGACAGTTGTATAGAAATTGTTCTCACACACTTTTGTGTCCGGGACTGAAATACCGGCTAAATAGAGCATCGTAGGGGTTTAACGGAAAAGTACCCCAACATTTATCCAAATTGCTAACTTTTAACAGCTTCTTGTTTTAACATAGGGAGAGCTTTTGTCATCCAGTTGCTCAGTGCACCACCACCACCACCTTAGAAGTCCAATGCCAATTTTTAAACTGTGACATTGTAAAGTGCACCATCTTATTTAAACATATTACTTAAATGGTAACCCATTTGGCATCTGTTTTTTACTTCATCTTATCAACTGGCTGTACATTCTACTTGTAAATGGATCAAGTGAAGGGACATTTGAATATTGCACCCCCCTTTTGTGTTTTTCATAATTTTCTATATAGAATCTGCGTTTTTTGAGTTTGTTGTGTTGACTGACTGAAATGGTAGTTTGTGCACTAAAGTAAACAATACTGATGGATGACACGGTTTAACGGAAAGTGAGAGAATCTTAGTAAATATTTTTTATTGTAAACTTAATTTTAATGATAGACTAATGGCAGTGGTTCAGAGAGGCTAGATTTGGCACTAGTATTAGGATCCATAGGTGAAGTTTTCTAAGTTTTGAGAGGGCTGAGACAACGTGTTCCATAGTAGTTAAAGGAGGTGGCTGTGACCATAGAATAGGTGTAACTATGGTTGGAGTAAAATGTGCATTAAATTTGTCAGCTGGGATATTAGCAGTTTTCTTTGAGTTGGAGTTTACAGCATTATTTTGGACTAACTCTGAACATTGTTGCATTAATTTTCTCTATATGCTATTGCAACATGGTAGTTTTTAAATTTTTCATATTTGGCATGGAGACTGTATCAGTATTGCTATTTAAGTGGGAGTAGAAGTCCGAGGCATAGACATCAAGTTAAGCAATGGGATTCATTGGAAGACAAGATTGTAGTGAAACTTATTTAAGGCCTTAACTAACTGAAGTTTACTTCTGAGAAGTCCGTGAACACAGTGACATTTTCCTTTAAAACTGTAAGCTAATTTATGGCTTAATTTAACAAAGCGAGATGATGCATATGGAGATCTGCAAGAAGTGGCCATAAGCAAGAAGTGGCCATAAGCAACAGGTCTGCCCTCTTGAACCATAATTGCGCCAAGACTGGACTTTGACGCATCACAGGAAAGAACTGCTGGTTTGTGGACATTGTAGTATCTTAATGTATGTGGGTTAGTAATTTGCTGTTTGAGGTCATAATATACTCTCTGGTGGTCTAATCATGAGTATGCTCTGTGGTGGTGGTCTAATCATGAGTATGCTCTGTGGTGGTGGTCTAATCATGAGTATGCTCTGTGGTGGTGGTCTAATCATGAGTATGCTCTGTGGTGGTGGTCTAATCATGGGTATGCTCTGTGGTGGTGGTCTAATCATGAGTATGCTCTGTGGTGGTGGTCTAATTATGAGTGTGCAACATTTTTGCATGTCAGCTCTCTAAGGTGCTGATTACTCACTAAAGTCAGGGGTAAATTTGCTCAAATGTTTAACCATACCAAGAAAATGCTGTAGAGCATGAACATTGTCTGGAGCTGGCATCTCAAGAGTGACTGCTTGCTTGGAAGGATCTGGTCATAAGCCTGTACTTGTAAATAAATGACCTACATAAGTAACTTCTGGTAGTCTGAATTTACACTTCAGAGGATTGAGCTTTAAGTTCACTTCACGCACTCTGTCCAGAACTTTCCTGAGGTTTCTGTCATGCTCTGCTTCACCATTGCTCCAACTAGTAAATCATCTACTACTATTACACATGGGTAGCCTGAACAATTTTGCTCCATTGCATGCTGAAGAACTTCTGGCAGAATTTATTCCAAAATGCATCCTGAGATATCTGTATCTACCAAATGGGGTACTGAATGTAGTCAGTGAAGATTTGCGATCAAGTACTGTTTGCCAAAATGAACTGTCTGTATCTAAGACAGAAATAACAGTGGCATTTGATGTGAGGGGTGCAGTTTCCTCGACTGTGTACACAGGATGATGAGAATTTTTGTAATGCCTTGTTTAAATCTCTTGGGTCAACACATATTCTGATTTCGTTTGAATATTCTTATGAGCAGATACCATGGAAGATACCTACTCATTTGGTTCTGTGACCGAACAAATTGCACATTGCTGTACCATTTTGTCTAACTGGACATTGACTTTGTCCTGTATAGCTTTTGGAACTCTCCTTGATAGTCTTGACGCTGGATTGACCTCTGAGTCTACTTTAATGGAGTTCACAATTGGAAGTTTGCCTAACTTGTTGAAAACCTCTGCATACTCTGAGAAAGTAGCATCACTGAAGCTGGAACTAAAGTATGTGCTTACATGATGTTCTACTATGGTCAGAGAAAGTTTCATTCTCAAACTCTCAGACTTAATGATTGCACAGGTATTCTAACTACATAAATTACAAGCTGTAACTGTTCCCAGCCGAATAGCATGAGAGCACTACTGAACTGTCTGTTTTGAATCTGTTCACCTCCATAAGCAACAAGCTTCGCACAATTCACCAAATTAAGTTGCTCGCTAGGCCTCACTTCAGCAAATGTTTCTGCTGACATTACATTACTCTTTGAAACAGAGTCTACTTTGAGCTCTGTGGGCTTACCATTGATTAGGACAGTACAAAATACTTCATTTTTTGTCAACAAATCTACTGCATTAACCTTTTCACCACTCACTAATGCACCATCTACATAGAAAGTAGGGTTTCAGCTCTGTACATGATCAACTTGCTTTTTTGAGTGACCTTTCTTAATAACTGAGGCTTGCTTGATTTACAGAACTTTTGAAAATGATTCCATGTATTTCCACTTGTGGCATTGCTGACCAAATGTTAAGTACTTTTCTCTCTCAGACTCGTGGTTGGCTCCAGGGTTATGATAGTTAATTAGATTCAACTTGGGTTTTGCTGACTCACCCTTGTACTGTGCTGAGCTTATGCCCTTTTTACCGAGCTAGTCTTGGAACTTGTTAGAAAGCTCCAGGTTTTCCCTGCCACGCCTTCGGGGGTTGCTGCTGCCATTTGCTTAGGTGTGTTTTTACTTACCATGTGTTGCATGTCGTCTATGATGTCCTATAAGTTGCAGTATTCATAACTGTAGGGAGGTTGCTGCCTGCAGCACCAGACATCCGGCCAGTATACCAAAGTCTTTGGATAAGAGGTACGTGCAACGTTGCATGTCAGAGCCATAAAGGGATGTCTGCTGTATATGTGATGTCTGCACTTACCCAACTCAGAACTTCTCTGCTGCAGTGATCTACAGACCTCTAATCGCCAGCTCGTGGAATTCGGGTGTCTGGTTGTTTGCCTTCGGCTGTCCACTTTTCAGATAAGTACACACTCGGGATTTTTGAGTACCTTTTCTTGCTTTCTAGGTGTACATGTCAGCTAGGAAGGAAAAGTGTGCTTGTGGAAGACAAATTCCACATAAGGACTCGCACGACCAGTGTTTTTGCTTAGGGGAAGGCTACGATTACAAGTCCTGTGACTTCTGCCAGTCCTTTGTACTTAAAACTTTGCGAAGTTGTGTGGCTGCTTTAAAGTTATATTTAGAAAGTCAAAGGCTCCATCGTCTGGTGTTTTGGTATGGAGTGTGGGGTAGGCACCTCCAACGAGCCACTTCGGAAGAAGGCCAAAAAAGTTAGGCCCGAAGCCCATGCTGCACTGGAGGAGTCCTGTGAGAATATCGAGGCGGATGATAGTTCAGGGTCCCATCGGATGTCTGTTTTACCTCTGGAACTGGAAACCGTGGTGGAAGCCGGTTCAGCGGAAACTGAGCATGTCCACTGAGGTTGTTCAGCCATCAAGCCATGTTGGCGAGGGGGAACGATGCCTTGTGGATTCAGTGTGGCCTACCACCGCCTTACCATCCATCATCGACGTTTGCACCCAGACCGAATATTTCTCCTGTTTCTTTAAAAAAAAGAGAGAAAAAAAACGCAGAGCTGCAGAATCTTCAAGCGAGACTACATATACACCTGCAAGCTGTATACATTCTATTGACCAGAGAATTTGATGGCAGACATCCTCAGCAGAACCACAGCACCCTCTCACAAATGGATGCTTCACAGGGAGGTGTTTTTTTAGTCTTATTACACAGGTGGGTATTCCACAGGTAGATCTGTTTGCCTCCTCCCAGAGCAGATAGATAGATGCCTCTGTTTTGTATGAGAACTCCACATACACAGGCTTGGAAGGTGGACACCTTCTCTTTTTCATGGGTGGGGATGTTTTTGTCCCTCCCCCTCTCGCACGGATTCCAAAAGTCCTTCTGAAGTTCCAGAGGGACAAACCAAAAATCCTGCTGGTGACCCCCTTTTGGCCAAGACAGCATTGGTTTCTCCCACTATTCCTATTAGCCAAGGGTAATCACCACAGGTTACCTCAGCGATTCGACCTACTCACACAAGATAAGGGGATAAACCTCATCCACCCTCGGGTGCTCAACCTCAAATTGACCTTATGGGTGATAGAAGTTTGATCCCCTTTAGACACCTGTATTCAGAGGATGTACACAATGTCCTGCAGGAGGCCAGGAAACCTAGTACCAAGAGAAATTATTTAACTGGAAAATATTCTGCAGGTGGTTTCTCAAGAACGAACAGGACCCTTTTCTTGCTCCTGTACCTATGGTGCTCTTACTTGTGTGAGCTGCTACAGTCAAGACTGACATACTCTTCTGTAACAGTGCATTTGTCAGCCATCTCTGCCCGTTTTCCTTTGGTACCTCCTGTGGCTTCCAGGCTAGAAGTAAAACACTTAAAAGGGTCCTCCATATCAGACCTCCCTATAAGCCAGCCTATCCCTCCATCCTGGGATCTTAATTTTGTGCTAGAAAAACTCACACTGTCCCCTTTTGAACCAGTACTTTCAGCATCTTGGAAAGCAATCTTGTTGATGGCCCTTACTTCTGCCAAGAAGATCTCTGAAATCCAAGCCCTCATGTCCACTCCTTCTTAATTTATCTTCCATAGAGACAGGGTCTCCCTCAAGACCAACCCTTCTTTCATGCCTAAGGTAGTTAATGAGCTCTTCTTGAATCAGGCAATTAATCTGCCTTTTTTTTTTTTTTTTCTGCCTCAGAACTCCTCAGAAAGGACTTTGCATTCCCTGGATATTCATAGACAACTGAGGTATTACCTGGACAAGACCAAACCCATTAGAAAGTCTGACCAGCATTTTGTTTTTTTTTTTTCATCCTAGGGCCTTGGGGAAGACTGTGTCAAAACAGAATATTCCTCATGGATTTCTAAGGCAGTCTCATTTTGCTGCTATTTTCATGGGAAAACATTGACCTCCGATGTGAGAACTCATTCTACTAGAGCAGCAGTCTCTTCCACAGTCTTTTTCAGAAGCGTAGACTACACTTCCATTCTGGAAGCGGCCACTTGGTCTTCTGTACATACATTAACCAAACATTACAAACTAGACCCGATTTCTAGAACCAGGGCTGGGTTTTGCCAGGTCAGTTTTGCATTGCCTCGTTGACCTCCCAGGCTCCTACCTAAAGCTTTGGTACTCTCCCTACAGTTATGAGTACTGCAACATGAGAATAGAAGGATATAGAAAAGTTGTGTAAGAACTTCTGAAATGTCGGCTTTCTGCAAATAAATGCACACAGCACAAGAAACATTTAGAAATTGATGTATTTTGCACTTATTATAACTGTACTTTGCACGCAGCAAACTCTTTGAAATCATTGCACCATAATAAAACACACACACACTGCACTTTGCACACTCTGAGGTGCGTTGAATAACTCTAGTTATGCTTTGGCTTCGGTCAGTGCAAAATACTTTGTGCCAAAACACTGTCTTTTACTAAAACAAATGCAGTCGCTTTGTTCTTTAAGCTATTTTTACCTTTTTATTGTACTCGTTATCTTATACTCATACTTTTTTTTTTGTCCGTTTTTATTCTCAACATGCTCGTTGTGCATAGCAATGGTAATTCGGAGTCCCATATGAATAGCTTTATTTGTTTTTTCACATATCGTGGTTTCAAACATTTTGTTTAATGCAGTTTGTGCCTTTTGTTTGCTTTAATAATACATTTTTGTGCCACTCGTTTGATTACTAATGCATTTTGTGCCTTACAAATGTGCTGTTTCAGTTTCTTGGATAAATCATTTGTGCAATTTTGCTTACCTTTAGCTCATTTCTGGCCCTTTTTCGTTTGTCTGTACTCCATTTCACTTAACCTGCTTAGTCTGCCTTCACCTTCAACTCTGCACCTCATGTTTCGAAGTAGTAGCTCTCGTAATCCCAGTTCTGATACCATGTCGCTTGTCTGGTCAGGATAAAAGAGGCGAACGTTCATGGGTTCTGTTCAAGCATTTTTTTTTTTTTACATGCCTGTGCCACAGCTTGAAATTCTTCTTAAAGGTACATACACTCTGTGATCTACAGAAGAGGGCATAAAGTTTGTTCTCTAGCTGTGATGTGGTAATTGGGATGTGTGGTGATTTGGGCATGTGGAAGTTGAAATGTGTTATACCAAAGAGTCCGTATTGAGTTGGTGATATCCTTGGCAGATGCTGAAATTGTGGGGAACCATCAGCAGGTCTAAAGATGTGATGGGCACTTTTCCTAGAAGTAGAAAGTGCTTTCATTTCTGTGAAACCATGTCTTAATTACTACTCCTACAGTGGATATAAAGTGTACACACCCTTATTAAAATGTCAGGTTTTTGTGATATAAAAAAAGTGAGACCACAATAAATCATTTTAAAACTGTTCCCACCTTTAATGTGACCTATAACCAGTAGAATTCAATTGAAAAAACATATCTGGTTAGGAGAAAAATTATAAAAAAAAATATATATATATATATATATATATATATATATATATATATATATATATATAAGCTGGTTGCATAAGTGTGCACACCCTTAAACTAATACTTTGTTGAAGCACCTTTTGATTTAATTACACCATTCAGTCGTCTTGGGTAGACACCTGCTATCAATTAAGGAGAGGCTGATTAACCCTAAATAAAGTCCAGCTGTCTTGGTAGGATTTTCCTGTCATTTACTCAGTTGCCTGCTACAGCAAAAGCCATGATTCGCAGAGAGCTTACAAAAGCATCAAAGGGATCTCGTTGAAAGGTACGAGTCAGGAGAAGGGTACAAAAAAAAGTTCCACAGCATTGGATATACTGTGGAACACAGTGAAGGCGGTCATCAAAAAGTGGAGAAATTGTACCCATCCCCCTTGTTATGTCATTCGTATTTTCAAAACTCTTACAGCAACTATATTCTTAATGATTTGTCATTCTTTCTATTACCCATACATAATACTAAAGGTTGTCTAGAAACATTCAATAAAAATAAGATGTCTGAATTCCAAGAGAGTAACTTATTATTTTGACATCAGTTCCTAAAAATCGCCAAGGACTCAAGACAAACATAAGGCCTTCTTTAGCTGTGTTAGAAATCTGGGTGGAAACTCCCAGATATGCTCAGAATTAGTCCAAAATGATACAAAAATCACTGCACCCACAGACATTGCAAACATACTGGCAGACAGGTTCAGTGAAAATCCCCCCCCCCAAAAGGAGAAATATCTATCCCAGCAGAGTGTAGCCTCCCAATCATCTCAAATGCCCAGGTGAGAGCTGCTCTCTCTAAAGCTAAAAACACAGCATCAATTGGACTGGATGGTGTCCCCGGCTGTGTGCTACACAAACTCAATGAGGAACTAAACCCACACATAAGGCTGCTGTTTAATCTTAGCCTTACCACAGGATATGTACCCAAAGAGTGGCGTACGGCAACTGTGGTCCCACTCCACAAAGGCGGTGCTTCTACAGACCCTGGCAATTACCGCCCCATAAGCTTAACAAGCCTGGTCTGCAAAGCTGTGGAGAGGATCATAATGGAACTCATAAATAAAGACATAGGGGACCTACAGTCATTGGATCCTACCCAATTTGGCTTTGTCAAGGGCAGATCATGCCTCTTGAACTTGGTCGACTTTTTTGAAACGGTCACCAAGGCCATTGATGAGGGTAAGGCAGTTCACACAGCCTACCTTGACCTTGCAAAAGCTTTCGACACAATACCCCACTCGGGTATCATAGAAAAGCTCACCAGCTTAAATGTAAACCCATATGTCACAAGATGGGTTGCAAACTGGCTCAAGGACAGAACCCACAGGGTTAGAGTTGCTGGTGTCATGTCAGACTCCAAGCCGGTCACAAGCGGTGTCCCACAGGGCTCAGTCCTGGGCCCCCTCTTGTTCGGCATCTACTTTTCAGAAGTGCAGGCAAACATAGGAGGATTGTGGCTGACAAAGTTTGCAGATGACTGCAAACTGGGCGCCATAGTTGAAAATCCATCGGACACAGATATCCTTCAGAGAGGTCTCATAGAAACGGATAACTGGTGCCAGAGCCATGGCCTTAAGCTAAACGCCAAAAAATGTATAGTCATACCCTTTGGTAAAAACAAGGTAACCCCGTGTTACCACATAGGTGGCAATCCATTAAGCACAGAAGAGGTTATCAGGGACCTGGGGACCCAAGTTGACAGTAACCTTTCTTTTGACACTCACATTGCCAAAGTGGTTAGGAGGACCTTCTACATTGCCCACCTGATTATGAAGAGATCCAGATCAAGGGAGGTCATTGTTCCCCTGTACTCTTCACTTATCAGACCAATGATTGAGTACAATGCCCCATTCGGAATGTATCTTACCCGACACCTGCAGCAATTGGAAAGACCCCAAAAGTTCCTCACCAAAAAGATAAAGGGGCTCAAAAATATGCCATATGCTGCCCGACTGAAGAAACTCCAGCTCTATTTAGTCGCATACCGTCTGCTCAGAGGTGACCTGTGCCTGACATACAAGGCCATGTCCAACCCGGAATTAATGGACATGCTCCACCTCAAAAAATCCAAATCCACCAGAGCCACAAGAGCAAGAGACTTAAACCTCAACACGGATGTAAATAGGACGTGCTGGAGGGACAGATTCATCACCCAGAGACTCCCTATGCTGTGGAACAGAATCCCGGTCCATGTGAGACAGAGCACCTCGCTGGCTCTGTTCAAGAGGAATCTTGACCAGTGGATGGGGGATCGTAGGTTTACCCCAGGGATCATCTCTGTATCACTGCTGGACAGAGGCACGGCAAGCTAATGGGTATAGTATTCTTCAACCTAAGGGGTGGTGAAAGCCACACAACTCTGGCTAGGCTTATAAATGCCCTAGGGCAGATAGCCTAGTATGAACCTATGAACCTATAAATGGCAATAAACTACATACTACTAAACATCTTCTGTCTAAATACTTATTGAGCAATAACTGGCTAAATATTCATTGTTGTATAACGTATATAAATGATGAAATTAAAATCCTCACATATCAAGAAAAATGCATTCCTAAAATACTAGATTTTTTAATTTAATATAAACCGCATCCCAGCTTATTTTTCGGTAATGTATAGGATTACAAGATCCAAATCTGTAAATATGAATTCATCCTTTTGGAACTATTCTACGAAAATTTAATGGATCAGAGTTTTCATTAAACAGTAAAAAAAACTGATATTAAAATCACATCACGGAACAACATCTTCTCTTTATTGGAAAATTTGTAGTTGGAAATTTATTCACAGAAACTTTCCAACACCCAGTAGAATTGATTTGATGTTTTTAACACAAAGAAAACAATGTTGGAGATGTGGATCTGAGTTAGAAGCTGATTGGTCACATATGGTATTAAAATGTAATTGAGTTGCTCATTTTTGGAACAAATTTAAAAAAAATCTCACAGGCTTTACGGACTAATAAGTGTAGCATCTCTGATTCACTTCTCTTGTTTAATGCTCCAGTACCAGATGTGGTCCCTCGATCACAGTTGCCTCTCCTTTGGTATATTTTGTCAATAGCTAGGAAAATAATTACAAAAAAGTAAAACTGCTTTGTGTTTGAATTTTCTTGTTTTAGCTAAAAGTGTATGCAAAAAAAGAACTCTCAACACTAAACCTAAAGGACCTTTAAATGTAACGCGTCAGAAAATATATTGGCAAAAACTGTATGGTTTACTGGAAAATATTAATGACTTGTTTGCTGTATCACTGCTGTGGACTCTTGTATGTGGTTATATTTGTTTCTTTGTTCTATTTGAATTGTATGTTTCCTTTTGTGTTTCAGTTTTATAAAACTAATAAAAAGTTGGGGGAAAAAGTGGAGAAAATCTGGGACAGCAGTTACGTTGCAAAGAACTGGACGTCCCTCCAAAAGTGATGAAAAGACCTGACGAAAACTGGTCAGGGAGGCTGCCAAGACACCTAAGCAACACTGAAGGAGTTGCAGGAATTTCTGGCAAGTACTGGTTGTAGTACGTGTAACAGCAATCTCCCGTATTCTCCATATGTCTGGACTATGAGGTAGGGTTGCAGGACAAAAGCCTTTTCTTGCACAGAAAAAAACCCAGGCTTGGCTAAAATTTGCAAAACAATACATCAAGTCTCCCAAAAGCATGTGGGAAAATGTGTTATGGTCTGAGACCAAGGTTGAACTTTCTAGCCACAATTCCAAAAGGCACATTTGGTGCAAAAACAGCACTTCGCATCACCAAAAACACCGTCCTCATGGTGAAGCATGGTGGTGTCTGTATCATGCTTTGAGGTTGCTTTTCTTCAGCTGGAACTGGGGCTTTAGTCAAGGTGGAGGCAATTGTGACTTGTTCCAAATGCCAGTCACTTTTTCCCCAAAACCTTCAGGTGTATGCTAGAAAGCTGAAGATGAAGAGGAATTTCACCTTTCACCGTGGCAGTGACCCCAAGCATAAATCCAAATCAACAAAAGAATGTATTTACCAGAAGAAAATTAAAGTTTTGGAATGGCCCAGCCAGAGCCCAGACCTAAATCCAATAGAAAATCTGTAGGGTGACCTGAAGAGGGCTGTGCACAAGAGATGCCGCTGCAATCTGACAGATTTGGAGAGCTTTTGCAAGGAAGAGTGGGCAAATATTGCCAAGTCAAGATGTGCCATGCTGATAGACTCCTACCCAAGAAACTGAATGCTGTAATTAAATCAAAAGGTGCTTCAATAAAGTATTAGTTTATGGGTGTGCACGCTTATGCAACCAACTTATTGTACATTTTTTATTTTTTATATTTTTCCCCCCAAACAAATTTGTTTTTCAATTGAATTGTATGGGTTGTTATAGGTCACAGTAAAGCTGAGAAGTTTTGAAATTATTTATTGTGGTTTTCTTTTTTTGTATCACAAAAACCTGGCATTTCAACAGGGATGTATACTTTTTATATCCACTGTATATCAGTGTGGTCAAGTTGCAGTAAAGCTTCCGATGCCAGTAGTTTGTGTTCTAAATTTCAGGTATATTATCTAAAAAAAAAAAAAAAAAGACACCATGGGGCAATAAAAGTTTCAGCCAAAATATGATAACCTTTGTAAGAGATATGTAGACTATCCCCATTTTTGAAAGAAAAAAAAAAGGTAGGCTTTGTCAGCCTTCTCATCCCAAGCTGGCGTTTACTGGATCCCCCTAGAATGACGACAGTTAAATGGTCAGTTATTTTGTCTTTGAATCTTTGCATCATTTCAGTGGTATTTTGTCATCACCTACAGACACGGAAGACCAGTGTCTTTCCTGTCTCGAGGCATGCCGATGTCTGATCTCACTCTGGATGTCCTTCTGGGTACAGCACCCAAGATTATTCAGCCGTACATGGACCACTATTTAGTCATAATCATATTTCCAATTTGGAGGGGATCAGAGAGTCCTTATTACGTCACGTATGCTGTCTGCAGAAAGACTGCTGTCATCTTTTTCCTTATTAACCTCATGAAGGTTATGTCCTTACGCATAACAATGATAGTGTTGCCTGTTGGTGAAATATCATACTTAGTTACAGCCTTGGTAGGCCTTAAGGGCTTAGAGTCTGCACATTTCTGACTGTTGGAGGCATGTGAATTGGCTGCAGGTGTGAAAGTGGTGGCTTTTGATTTATGGACGAATGTCTGAGGTTTTGTAGTTTTAAAGTAGGAAGTTTAGGTGGTGGTCTGAGACTAAAGACTAATTTTGTGTTTTGGAAGTGCTCTGTACTTTATGTGTGGTACTAGAGGAATATACCGTGAGGTGAGAAGTAGACTCAAGTGAATACTTGACTCTGAATATTAAATCCTTCAGAGGTAGCAACAAAATTTTCAGCAAGTGCGAGGGAGTTGCTACCCTTCCTCAAAATACGTGGTCCTGTCAAGCTGGCTGCAGAATGGGGCAAACCCTGGCTGAGGTTTCATTAGTGCAGGTGTGTGGTTCTAACAAAACAGGATAAGTTAATTTTATTCTTGATAAGACTGGGGATAATTGGATTAAAAGAGTAATACTGAACACAAATGTATACAAAAAATGAGCTTTGACTGCTTTCACAAGTATGAAACAATGTAAAAAATGACATATGTAGGAATAAGGTAATGAGTAACGGGTGGGATATTTAAGTCAAATAGCTTTATCCAGTAGGCTGATGTGATATCTACATAATTTAAAACTGTGAGCACTGGTTAGTCTAACCCAGTGCATCCAGATGGAGTAATTGAAACTACTTTTAGATATGTAGCTATTACAAGTGCAGTAACTGTAAAACATACAGTTTCAATGTAGTTTCAGAATAGCAGTCAGCCAGGTAATAAAAGTATTTCACATAGGTACCCCTGCATTCTCTAGTGTGGTACTCTAGAGCAATACTTTCACTGCCTTAACGCTGCAATAATAAGTAAACTGAAATCCAATAATGCCATTGGTCAAAAAATGCAGTAGAAACTTTGTCCTGATTAGTTTTCATAATCCTACTATCCGTAACTGAGAAGCTTGCACTATTTTCTTTAATGTCCCTTGATGTTTTCGTACTGTTGTTCACTGGTAATATTAATCTAATATTTCAAACCTTGTACCACTAGTTGGCACAGTAAAAGTAAGGAAAAGTGCAATGCAACTAGTACTGTGTATTTAAATTAATATAGTCAACAAAGCCAAAGTGCTAATTTCATCAGTGCCTCCAAAAGAATTGCACTCAGTAAGTTAAGATAAAAAAGCAATTATTTTATTAGGCAAAGAGAAAGAAGGCACTGAAATTAGACAGGAGTTTGCAGCACCTCTGTCGTTTGATATCTAGTATAAAAGACGCACCTAACTAATCGAGCCTTCTGGTATTTTAGTTCAGTAAGCCTCCAGCCGCCTGAAAAGCCATCTAATCCGAATATAGCCAAAGCCCTCGCACAAACCAATACTGTCCCTGGAACCCAGACTATGGTAGCTGTCTGGAAATCTTTCACTCAAGGCTGGAACACTACAGATGTAGTTCTAGGAAAGAGATGAAGTCCTTGTAGTGTGTTGAGTCAGTAGGAACCTTTGTAGAAAATGGCTTTGTGGTAGTGTCCTCTTTTCTCTGTAGTCATCTTGACTTCAGAGTAACCCAGAACTGAACAACATTGAAATGAGCAAAGCTTCTTTGTTTTTTTAAAGAATGTAAGGCTCTGCTTCTGTAGCAGTTGTCTAATAATAAAAATGCGGCCAGTGCCCCTGCAGAAGATGATGAACAGTTAGTATGTTTAATGGTGTGTTTTGAGTAATTGGTTGTTCTTCAGAGGAGTAAGAATTCACGAAGGGTTAGATTTTTTTATGGCTTGAAAGGCTTGACAACGATCCATAGAGATGTCCATAAGAAAGTGTAATCTATCTGCATTCAATGTACTTTGCCAATCATTAGCGGACCGGAGTTCCGCTGTGGCGACCCCTAACCGGGAAAAGCCGAAAGAAACAAATTTACATTATATATAATTGGTCACTACACTGTTCACTTACCCAGTTAACAAAGTTAATAGTAAAGCAAGTGGGTGCAGAGAAAGCTTGTAGTCTGTGTGGGTAACTTGAGTGCCTTGAGGCTTTTGACATTTTAGGTGGGAATCACTTGAGGGCTCAATTTGAGTGATTAGACAAATGCCAAAAAGGAGAGTATAGAATAAACAAACTTAATAATAAAGAAACCATACTTGACTGGATATTAACAAATAGCCCACAACAAAAATACACAACAGGAACTCTCCCAGATGACCTCAGTGACCACTCCCTAACATATATTATCAGGCATAAAACAAATGTTGCCATCCCTAATCACATTAGAACATGCCGTAGCAAAAAAAATTTTGATCCCAATCTGTTTCATAACGAACTTATGCATGTTAACTGGTCACCCCTGAAATCTCTCCCTATAGATAAAGCCGTTACTTACTTTAATAATACTTTTCTAGACATCCTAGAACATCATGCCCCAATGCGTTCTATACGTATGAAACCCAAAACAGCCCACTGGCTCTCAAAAGAAACTAAAATACTAATCCTCAGCAGGAATAAAGCTTGGGCTAAATGGCGTACCACAAAAAACACAACTGATCACCTCACTTTTAGACAACAAAGAAATGTGACAAAAAAAGCCATTCTACAAGATAAAAAGAACTTTTATACACAGCTTCAACATTCATCCCTTAACCAACCACATAAATTTTGGTCCGCTATTAACATGCTGTTATCCCCGGGCAAAGTTGCCACACCAAATCCACTAGGCTCAAACCCTGACAAACCACTACAAACAGCTAATGCTTTTAATACCTTCTTTACTTCAGCCATATTAAAACTAGCTAAACAACAAAGCCCTGATACATCTAAACTGCAAACCCTAAACCCCCTCCCCCACCATTTCACCTAAAACCTATACCAACCACTTACATATTGTCCTTGCTTCAAAAACTAAAACCCACAACCCCCTCGGCTGACAAATTACCAACAGAATACTTCCAAGTAGGAGCTAAAGCTGTAGCCTATCCCATCTCTATACTGATCAACAGAACCATAAAAGAAGGTACTATTCCATCACTCTGGAAAATCTCTCATATTATCCCTCTATTCAAAGGAGGTGACTCTACTGAGTATTCCAACTTCCGCCCTATAACACTACTATCTCATCTCGCAAAAATAATGGAGAAATGCATCCACAAACAGTTACTTAATCACCTTCTAAGCCACAACCTCCTAGCTAATTGTCAACATGGTTTTCGACCATTCCATAGTACTACCACTGCCTTACTATCCTTTATTGACTCTATTAACACAAACCGCAACAATAACATTTCTTCTTCTGCATTCTTCGTAGACCTGTCTAAAGCCTTTGATATGGTCAACCATGAACTTCTCCTCCATCATTTAAAATCCCTCTCTCTAGACAGTCATGCCTTAAGCTGGTTCATATCCTATCTCGACAACCGTAAACAGGCAGTACTCTGGGATAATCAACTCTCTGATCTCCTCCCAACTTCAATAGGGGTCCCTCAGGGCTCTATCTTAGGTCCTCTACTATTCTCCATTTTTATAAATGACCTTTATCTAGCCACTCCTCAATCAACTTGTATTCAATATGCAGATGACACAACCATAATTTGCTCAGCCTCGACACAAACTAAGCTGCACAATCTCACACAAAATACCTTCTCTACTATAGAGCAATGGTTCTCTAATCACGGTCTCCTCCTCAACCCTAAGAAAACCTAACTTCTGCTCTTTACACCCACACACAAGTCCCCTTCTATTAACTTCACACTTACATCCAATGATGGTACCCTCATCTCTCCAGACCAAACCACTAAACTCTTGGGTATTACTATTGACAATCAACTAAAATTTGACACTCATATTAACTCAACAATAAAAGCTACCAACAGAAAACTTGGTTCTCTCTATAGAATCAAATCTTTCCTAACTCCCAAAGCTAAAACTACCATAGCTAGATCCCACTTAATCTCTACCCTACTTTACGCTTCTCCCATTTACACTAACCTTTCTAAGTATAACCTCAACAAACTAGCTTCATCATACAACAACATTGCTAGATTTGCTACTGATTCTCCTTATAGGACTCTTCATTGTCTTAATCTTAAAAAACTAGGCTGGCTAGAACTACCCTACCTAATACAATCGTACCAACTTACTATTGCCCATAAAGCCCTTTATCACCCTGACAACACTCCTATGCTCTCCTCTCTAATACAGCCCTACAAAAATCAGAAAAACCTACGCTCTTCTAACAAGATACCGATTCAAACTTCCCTATCAAATAACTCAGTAGGTGATTCCACATTCTCCAACTCAGTTGGCAAAATATGGAACCAACTACCACAAGACCTCACTACCACAACTTCACTCCCATTATTTAAAGCTAAACTAAAACATTTCCTTTCCAAACACTGGCTATGCTCCTGTAACAACCCTGACTAAGCATTCTTTTCCCTTCCAGCCATCTGCCTACTTCTTTCTCTCAATTCCAGCTCACTAGAACTTTCCGCTTCAGAAATGTCCCTGTGACTCTTTCTTTAAATGGAATCATATCTATATATTTTTTGTCAACTTCTTTCATTGTTGTAATTGACTTTCCTAGCACTGTATTTGAATTTCTATTTTTGTCCCCTGCTAAGCCTCACACTGAACTCTATTGCATATAGAACTTGCTGTAGGTTTAACTTAAGTTTCTATAGTATTGTATAACTTTGTATTCCTGCACCATGTGATATTTTTACTTGTTTTAATAGATTGTAGTGGAGCTTTTCTCCTCGGGCCTCCACTGAAAATGGACATGTATCCAGTTGGACTAGCCCGGTTAACAAATGTAAAATAAAAATAAATAAAATAAAGAGTTGTGTTCAGCAATGGATCTAAGGAGATACGAGTAAAGGCAGATTGACTACTTTGGATCTTCTAGAGGAGATGGCTTTGGAAATTGCATGAGGCAGCTAAAGGGCATTCTGAACTAGTTGAGAGATTTTCTATAAATTCTGAAGCTGTGCTTGTAAATTATGCATTTAAAAAATTAGAAAATGAAGTGCTAAAATATCTATTTGTCTTTCATTCCTCCTCATGGTTGGGTTACGGATCCGCCCCTCAGTTTCTACTCTGCCACTTTTTTATCAGATTAGGATCTCAGTCTCGAGCTTCTCCCACTTCCCATAATGCACCATTCCCTAACAGTCTGTGATCTCATTTGCTGGCAGCGGAGTCTGACATGGATGCTAAGTCTCAAATTTTTTGCCAAAATTCCTTAGTAAGATTGGTGTCGTTCTTCAGATAAGTGATTTTTCTTGTATTTTTTTATTTCCTCCCCTTCCGGTATTGTGTGGGTATATATCTC
Organism: Protopterus annectens; assembly: GCF_019279795.1. NCBI lineage: Eukaryota > Metazoa > Chordata > Ceratodontiformes > Protopteridae > Protopterus > Protopterus annectens. The sequence goes on from NC_056739.1 coordinate 222,837,913, forward strand.
ATCCCTTTTCTTCTAGATCGGCAGTAATTTATTTATTTATTTTTTGTGTGCGCTTTTCTTGTGCTAGCTGTTGGTCTTTTGGCTTTCCCCCTTCCCTCTGCTGCTGTTTAAAAATAGTTACTTACAACTAGCTATATGTATAACAAAAGTTAATGGCGATATCCATCTAGTTGTTTGTGTAGTGCCCTTTTTTTGTGATAAGGTATTTTGTTGGCTGTGGTTATTCTGGTTGGTTGGTCTTGCCTGTAGTGACATTGTTAGAAAAACCTTCTGGCTTTAAAAGGTGCATGGAGTGTGGCTGTAAGTTCCCACATTCCAGTGCACATTTCTTGTTTGTTGTCTTGGCCCAGAGCATCTGCGGTTGGTTTGCTCTATCACCGACTGCTTAAAGGGCCTCTTGCCTAATTCTAGTTCTTTCCAGGTGCTCGACCCCCCCCCCCCTTCTGAGTGTGGCAGGGTCCTCTTACTCCAAGAAGCACCCTCGTAAGTCTTTGAAGTCATCATTGGGGCCACCTTTCAAAGTTCCGAGGCCTTCCGATCAGACAGCTGAAGCTGCTCCTGCCATCTTGGATCCTAGTATTATGGATCCTATAGCTAGGGGTCCCACGCCGGTACTGGGCATGGAGTACGCTCCTTCACTTGGGTTGCAGTAGACTCTTGCAAGGCTCTCCAGGCCCCTGTCAGTGGCTTCTTCCAGGTCTCCTAGGAGCCTTTTGGAGGCCGATGTGGACAGGATGATTAAGAAGATGCTCAGATCCAGTTGGGGTCATCTGTATGCCATCCTGTCTGGGTTCTGCAGGTTGTTCCCTCCACGCTTGGTCTCCTCCTATGATTTGTTCCTCTGTATTGGAGTCTCAGGGTCATAGCCATCTGAGATATCTGGGGTAAAGTATGAGGAGCTTCCCTTCCTCCTCTCCAGCTGTTGCCCTGACGTTCTTGGCTCCATTGTCTTCAGGTTGCAGTGGGTCTTGGATTCAGGATATCCCAGTCAGGTCCAGGGAAGGGGTTCGGCTCCAACTATGTCTGAGCCAGTCCCTTCCCCTCGGCGCTGGACAGTCTGGGTCAGTTTCTACCTGGAACCCAGGACTCTGGGATTCCAGCCGTATCTTCTTTTGGAGCTTCAAATCTGGTGGAACTGGGGAGGGATTCACCAGGCCCCTTGACATTTCAAGTTGTAGAAAGGGCCTTCTCTTGCCATAGGTACCCGGTCTCTTTGAGCTATGACCCCTCCCTTTGACTTCCCTTCAATCAGAGACTTGGGTCTGTCATACCAAGGTCAACCTGTGCAGACTAGCCTCCAAACACTTCCACCAAAGAAAGCCCCTCCTCTTCCGAGACCACCTCTGAGCATCCTACAGAGGAGCTCCATCATAAGAGAATGTGCAAAAGGAGGCACATTGACTCTCCATTGGAGTCTGTCACAGAGAACACGGACTTTGATGAAGGGGAAGGATCCCCCAGATCACTACCGGAGGATGTCTCTTTGGAGGCATCTTGAAGATCCTGAGGCAAAGAAGGTAGTTGGTTAGTCCAACCTCCATCCTCCTGAGGAGTCTGTGGTTTTTGGAGGCTTTCGGGGCAGGCCCTTTGACGTCCTGTGTTTTCCCCCTGGCAGGTGAGCTCGTAGATTGTCCAGCCGGACTCTTAAACTGATTCCAAAATGTCTGGACAAATTTGTCTCCCCGTAAGGATATAACATATTGGACCCAAGGGTATTCCAGTCGATACCATGGTTGTGGCTTGTGGCAGCAGCTACCAAAAAGAAGCTAGCTGATCAGAGCTAAATTGCCCATCTGCCGAGCAGGGAGTCCAGAGCGACGGGCAGGTTTGGTAAGCGCTTTTACTCCTCTGCCACTTTCTCTCTGAGAGCGTTAAACTATCTGGTACACTTTACCCTATTTGCAGCAGGAACTGGTGAAGGAGTTGTCTGACTGTCTGGGAGTCCATGTTGGTGGAGGACTTTAAGAAAGACCCCCCCCTTTGTCCAGTTCTTCCACGTGGCTTATCCCCCATTCCACAGAGGGTGCCTCACGAGCAACTGGCTCAGGCATTGCTATTAGAGACATGCCTGGGAGACCTCATCTGTTGTCAGGGTCCATTTCTCAACTCCTCATTGCACCTTTTCTAGAAACCAGTGCAGTGGAAAGAGAATCTGGTTCTGAAAATCTTGAGGATCTGCCCAGGATCAATGTGGGGCTCCTCCTCTAGAGGCAGAGGAGGAAGTTTCAATGGGAGACACTGCCCCTGGGGCAGAGGGGTTCAGCCGAATCAGGGTTTCAGGGAACCTTTCCCTGATGGACCCTTATCAGTACTGCTAAAGTGGTACCAGACTGCTCATCTCTGGAGGCAGTCATCTGTTTTTATCTGCACCCTACATCCTGGACCAATATAACACAAAACATATGTGCTAAAGATTATATCCAGAGATCATTTTATTCTCTTTTCTCCTTCCTTTTCCGTAAAGGTCAGAGAATCCCCGATGTTACACTCAGAGGGAGTTTGTAGTAGCAGAAATTCTAAATCTACTGCAAAAAGAGGTCCTGACCGAAGAAAAGATTCGAAACTTACTCTTGCATCTTTTTAGTGCCAAAGAAAATGGGATGTTCATCGTTTTTCACTGTTGCAGTCATTACATTAGGGTAATCTGCTGGCAGGTTGCTCTGTCGGCCTGATTAACAAAGTTTTGGGTCCTGTGTCGGTTGCTGTCCCTTCTTCCATGATGTCATGGGTATAAAACATGCAGCCGATGTCATTAAATCAGTCTTTCTTGCTGCGCAGTCCCCGAACCAGAAACAGTTCGCCAGTGCCGGTCAGCTGACTCCTGAAATTTTCGTTTTCGAGTTTCAGAACCAAAGTCTTCAACTAAAAGCCAAGTATCCCGGTGGGGAAAACTTTTTCTTGCTTCTTACCAATGTCAGTAAAAGTTAATAATTGTATTACTTGTGGGAAGCAAATACCTCCTAAGGATTTTCATTTGTACTGTATTCCTTGCCTAGGCCCTGACCACGACGTACTTTGCTGTCAGTTTTGTGCTTTATTTAATCAGCGCACTGTCCATTGTCGGAACATTTTTGCTTCAAAATATTTCGGTTCTCTGTTTAATTATCCAGAAATGACGTCTGTTAGCCATCCGACTACTGGAATATCGAAAAAACGCAACGAAAAAGAGAGGCCGTTGAGGTCCAAAACTGCCGACAACACTTCTCCTAAGCCAGTCGCCAGTACTCAGACGCTTTTGCATCCCCTGATGCCTGCTACTTCTGATTCGCAGGCCTCTACTGAGACCCATTCAGAGTATGCTGCGAGATGCTTCACATATGGAACCCGTGGATGTCTCTACCTTGGATGGGTCCGGAGCCACTGAGCAGGCACCAGCTTCTGAGGGTGTATTCCTGCCTACAGACTTGCATGCTATGGCCTAAATCTCGATCTGTCTTGAAAAAGACGACGCCCAGGCCACGTGTTCAGACCCCTATGCCTAAAAAACAAATTATCAAAATGGCTGAAGATTTAGTTACTCTAATCGGGGGTAGTCAAACCCCCCCCCCCCCAAGAGGCCTAGGATTCAATTTGACTATGAGTCTTCTGAACAGGATTCTGATTCTTCTAAAGATCTGGATTTGTCCATACCTACTTATGAGGACTCTGATGCAGAAATTTCCATTCCCTCTACTTCTCCGCCTGAGGGTTTTTCTTTTGGGGAAACTTTTTTTACATACCTTAACGGAGCATTTTCACTGGGAAAGTCAGGATTTCTCTGAATCCAAAAAGAGGCTTGGGGATTTCCTCCTTCTTCTTCAGCATAGGCCTTTGGCTATACCTCCTGTACTAGATATTGTTGATGTTTTCGGAATCCAGTATGGCCCCTGATTCCTTGCCTCCAGCCCCTAACAAACCAGACGGGTGCTACAGGGTTCCTGAGTCCCACAAATTCCTTTTCAAAAATCCTGTTGCGGACCCTGAAACCATTTCTCAGGGGCCCAAGGGCATTAAGGCTTCTACTGCTAAAAATCCTACCCATTCTAATAGAGACTCCAGGGCGCTGGATAGATGGGGTAAAAAGGTTTATACTTCCGCAACCTTGGCAGTCAGGGCTTTAAACTGTCAATTCAATATGCTAGAATATCAACAGTATATCATGGGACTGCTTAAACAGAAAATGATTTCTGAGTGTGTGGAGAATAAAGATTTGCAGGATTTATTGCATTCAGCTGAACAAGTTGGCAAACTCTTTGCAATGTGATTTTGATTCTTTAGAGGCCTCTTGTAGGGCTGCTGTTACTGGGTCTGTGCTTAGAAGGGATGCTGGGCTTAAGGAGCAATCTCTGCCTGATCATGTTAAAGCAAAACTTTTGGATGCTCCTTTACAGTAGGACCGCCTATTTGGCAATAAGGCTGAAGACGTTCTGAAAAAGATGGAAGATAAAGCTAAATCTATGCAAACTGTGAACGATTTCTTACAAGTGCAACCTCTTAGATTTAGTAGGCATTGGCCTACTAAGAACTGGTCCTTTCCAGCTCCTTCCAGAGCCACTTTACGGCCAAACCCCGACATTCCAAAAGCACCAGGTTTCAGTCCCAAGGGACTTTCAGAACTAAGCAATGGGGTGCTTCCACTTCCAAACCTGGAAACAACAAGGCACCACCCTATGGTAAACAGTCTCAATGACTTCCCTTTGAAATTACTAAGCACTTGCCTCTTAGCCGTCCCTTTGGGAGGAAAACTGGCTCTTCATTCAAGAAACTGACAACTTATAACCCAGGACAAATTGGGTTTTAAATATAGTGTCCCAGGGATACAGATTTCATTTCCACATGCTGCCATCTCCAAATGGGTGTCCAGACCTGCCCTCAAATCAGTGGGCAGAGGCTCAGAAACAAGTACCCCCCCTAAACATGGGGGCTGTTCAACTAGTACCAGGAGAGGAAAAGGGACAAGGTTTCTTTTCCAGACTTTTCCATTGATTTGATTTAGAGTGGATGTCTGTGTAAATAATTTAGTTGTTTTATCAAATGTTATAACTGTTTATATGTTAACTGCTTGTATAAGATTGTTATAATATTTATTTTGTATGTTAAAACTAATAAACTTGTTTTAAAAAAAAAAAGACAAATCATGGCGTCCAGTTCTGGACCTGTCTACTCTAAACACCTTTCTGGACATTCCAAAATTCAAGATGCTGACTCTTCACCAGTTACTTCCTATGCTAGGCAAGGATGCCTGGTTGGTAACTCTCGACTTGAGGCTAGGCAAGGATGCCTGGTTGGTAACTCTCGACTTGAGGCTTACCTGCATATATCCCAATCAGGGAATCTTGCAGAAGATTCCTACGCTTCAAAGCAGGCTGCATGCATTATCAGTTCTCTGCACTGCCCTTTGGCTTGTCTACTGTGCCCGGGGTATTCACAAAGTGCCTGGCTCCAGTAATTGCATTTTGCAGGCAAAGAAATATTCAAATATATCCATACGTGGACGATTGTCCAATTCAGGAAGAAAACCAGGCCATTCTTCTAAAACATCTGGCGTTTGTAAAAAGAGTTTTAACCTGTCTAGTGTACTCCATAAACGAAAAGAAATCTCAACTGGTACCCTTTCAAAAGATTACATTCCTGGGTGCCCGCTTGAATACAACTGCCCAGATGGCTTTCCTTACTTCAGAAAAGCAAATTCATTTGGTGACTTACTTCAAACAGGTGGCCACAAAAACATGCTATCTGCAAAACAAATACTGCAAGCCTTGGGGTTCATGGCCTCCTGCATTCTACTAATTCCATATGAGGAAACTTCAATGGTACTTAAAAAGTTTATGGAGTCAACATTGTCAGAGCCTGGAAACAATGATTCCTATCATACCTTGCCTGCGCCTAGAGTTTCTATGGTGGGCAGAGGCCTGCCACCAAAACAAGGGACTGCCATTCACACCACCCCCTGCCAGCCAGACCCCAACTGCAGACTCATCAGACTACGCATGGGGGGCTCATCTGGCAGGGCATTGCATTCAGGGCAATTGGAGCCCAAATCAAATGCACCTTCATAGCAATCAAAAAGAAATGCTAGCTGTACAGAATGCACTGACAGCCTTCAAGGGCTACCTTCATCCAGGACAATTACTGATAAAGACGGACAACACCACTGTTATGTGGTACATAAACAAGCAGGGGAGTACACATTCCTACCCCCTCTGCAGACTAGCCATGGCATTGTGGAACATGGCCTTGAGCTACCAAGTACAACTACAAGCTCAATTCCTGACAGGAAAGCAGAATGTTCTGGCTGATGAACTAAGCAGAAATCTCAAGGACCCTCACGAATGGAAACTGGAACCATGGATTTTCAACATGTTGACAAGCAAATGGGGGAGCCCAGACATGGATCTTTTTGCCTCACCCCAGAACTACAAGCTGGATAAATTTTACACAAGAACTCGTCACAAAAAAGCCTGGAAAGTGGATGCTCTGTCTTTCAGCTGGAAAAACCTGTTAGTCTATGCCTTTCCCCCTCTGCCTTTGCTCTCCAAAGTTCTACTAAAAGTCAAACAGGACAAATCAAAAAATGATTTTGATTGCTCCAGACTGGCCTCCAACACTGATACCCACTTCTGCGCAGTGTGTCACACACTTCTGTGGCACCTGCCTCGGACACCTTCCTTACTGTCTCAGCAGGAGAACCAAATTCTGCACCCTCAGCTCCAAACATTGAATCTTGCAGCTTGGCTAATCACTTAAATTCCCCCTTAGCATCCCTCGGCAAACCTGTGATGGATGTCATTTTGGAGGCGAGAAGACCTAGTACTGGAAAATCTTATGCTGACAAATGGAAAATATTCTGTGCCTGGAATCTATCTCAAGGGATGAGCACAGCAGTGCCCAATTTACCTCAGATTTTGCAATACTTAACTGAGATGCTTCACAAGGGCCTGTCTTTTTTTTCTTCCATAAAAATCCATGCCTCCGCCATTTCAGTTCATTACAACAGACCCCCCCCCTCCACCTTCTCTCATCCTCTTCTAAAGCAGTATCTCAGAGGGGCCAAAATCTTGACCACCCAGGAGACCTGCAACCACAGCCCTGGGACCTTAACTTTGTCTTGGAGAGACTCGCTCTACCTCCTTTCGAGCCAGCTGCAACTGCAGACTTAAAATGTCTTTCTTGGAAAACAGCTTTCCTTTTAGCAATCACTTCAGCTAGAAGGGTAACTGAATTACAGGCCCATATGGCAGTGGAGCCTTTCATCATCTTTCATGTGAACAGGGTGTCCCTCAGAACCAATCCATTCTTTATGCTCAAGGTGGTATCCAGTGTGGCTCTTAATCAGTCCATTCATTTATCAACCTTCTTTCCCAATCCAGAGAGTAAAACGAACAGATGCTGCATTCCTTAAATGTGCACAGACAACTTAGATTCTACTTGGACAGGATTAAACCTCAACGGAAATTTGAACAACTGCTGGTGGCATTTGCTGCAGGGGCAGAGGGGAAGGCTATTTCAAAGCAAACCATTTCTAAGTGGATAAGCCATTGCATTAATTTCTGCTATAAGCACCATGGAAAACCTATCCCACAGGGGATCAGACCTCATTCCACCAGGCCTGCATCTACCTCTACAGCCTTTGAGGTGTCCCTACCAGAGACATCCAAGAAGCTGCTAACTGGAGTTCTTTACATACTTTCACCAAGCATTATCTTTTGCCAATTTTCTCTAAATCCAGAGCTGGCTTTGCCACTGCAGTCTTGCAGGGCCTTATAGCTGGCCCTAATGCGATCTAAATTCCTCCTCCCAACCATAGCTTTGGGAATCTACCCAAATGTAATGACTGCAACAGTGAAACACTAAGAACATAGTACAGTTTTGTACACTTGCCATAAATGTAGATGTTAGAGTGTATTCAGTGTTGCAGTCCTGGTTACCCTCCCTCCAGCCCCCTAACTTCTTTTGGCTATACCTCTACTTTTCTTTCCTATGCTTAAAAGCCTTTTTGGTGTATTTGCTTTTTTGTTGGAGGTATATCTTTGTACTTGTATATTTAATTGCTTCCCATTAGGGGGCAGCTGACATCTGGGGCAAGAAAAACTTATGTAATGGTGTCGGCTGCATGTTTTATACCCCTGAAGACCTGACATCATGGAAGAAGGGGCAGCAACTGACGCAGGACCCAAGACTTTGTTAATCAGGCCGACTGAGGGCTACCTGCAAGCAGACAAGTTAAATGTAATGACTGCAACGGTGAATGCACTCTTAACATCTACATTTATGGTAAGTGTACGCAACTGTACTTTCCGAATGGTGACAATTCAGTCCATTCTACCGCTGCTGTGGAAGAACGATTGGATATGCTCAAAAGATTTAAAAGATGTGTATTATAACATCAAAATAGAGAGATGCTGCAGAAGTCATCTGAACTTCCGGCTGGGAGCCTGTCATTTTCAATTCAGAGCTGTGCCCTTTGGACTCACCACAGCCCCCAGGGTGTTTACCAACCGTATGGCAGTAGTCGCAGTTCACCTAAGACTGCAGGAATTCCGGGTGTTTCCATATCCAAACTGGCTCTTCACTGACCCAACCAGGCATCAACTACTCAGGCCAGGGATTACATCTTTAACCTTGCCAATCATCTGGGGATCACTATAAACTTGACAAAGCTGAACCCATCTCCAGTTCAGAGTTCGGAATTCATTGGAGCTGCCTTGAGCACTGAACCAGATTGCGGCTGTTCCTCCTCATTGTGTTCAGACCTTGGGAGATGATGTCCGAGCTGTCTTAAACCGATCTTCCCCACCGGCAAGGCTGATACTTCTGGCTCTAGAATCTGTTATGGCTGCCATCATATTAGTCCCTTTTGCAAGGTATTTTATGCAATTTCTTCAGTAGACCCTGGCTGCTCAGTGGTCTGTACTCTACCAGCTTGTATCTGATCCTATCAAATAGACTACAGTTTGCAGAGGGCATCTTCATTGGTGGTTGCTGTCAGACAATCTAATGATAGGCAGGCCCTTCCTTCCCCCGCAGCCACGGTGACCACGGATCCTTCCCAGTTGGGATGGAGGGGCATGTCAAGGGAAACATGATCCAAGGCACATGGTCGCATGTAGAGACCAGATTGAATATTAGTGTTGGGGAGATGGAGTCCTCATGGTGCAAACCTTTCAGGACATTCTCCCTCTAGGAGCTATTGCGATTCACACAGCACGCCAGTGATGTGGTACATCAGCAAATGAGGAGAAACCCACTTTTACTCCTGTGCAGAGAGGCCATGAGGGTTTGGGAATGGGTCATGTCTTTGGACTCTCTCTGCTTGCAATTCACATATTGGGGAAGTCCATTGTCCTGGCAGACAAGCTCAGCAGGTTAATTCTGACGCCTTACAAAGTAGTCCCTCGATCAGTAGCAGATTTTGCAGCCATTGGGGCCAACCTTGCTGCAACCTCGTTGCATCCCCCCAGAACAACAGGTGCAGCAACTATTTCACAGTGATCTCCCCTCCAGGGGAAGTTCCCAAGGGACACACTGGTTCACGATCGATCCCCTGGTCTCCTCTACGCTTATCCCCACTACCTGTGATCCCAAACTTTCTTCAGAAATTAAAGCATATGAAGTACTTTGTAATCATCATTGCCACCTATTGGCCTAGTCCGATTTGGTTCCCCTTCCTCTGGTCTCTCCTGAAATATCCTCCATGGATTCTCGTACCCAAACAGGACCTCCTTTGTCCACCCAATAGAGGGTTTTCAGCTATCCTTCCATTCCTTGCATCTCTCTTCAAATAAGTAGCCAGCTTCTCTACCATCAAGCTTCAATTGGAAGCCATCTCCAACTTCTATTCTGACAGTGATGTCCTTCAAGAATGCAAATGCAGTCCTGACATATGGGTTGTCCTGCCTCAGGCAGCCCTTCGGTCGGCCGGATTCCAAAGTCTGGGTCCGGCTTCGGCTGATGTCGCCTCCTCCCCGATGTCAGAGCGGCTGGGGTATCCATCTCCAACTTTTGTTCTGACAGTGTTTTAAATTCCCCTTCAACTTCCAAACTGTGCAAGGCCTTCTTGAAAGGGATATTCCTCCTCGCGTCTCCCGTCAAAGATGTCTCCCCACCATGGGATCTCATTGTGGCCTTGCAAGGCACAACTCTAAAAACCTTTTGAACCAGCCTGTAATTGTGAAAGTTTTTTCATGGAAGACTGTCTTTCTCATTGCCATTACCTCAGCAAAGAGAATCTTGGAGATTAAGGCCTTGTATTCTAAGCCCCCGTAGATTATTTTCCACAAAGATAGGGTGTCCGTTTTGTACTAATGCCTCTTTCATGCCCAAGGTAGCTACAGAATCCAGTTTCAATCAGACCATGCAACTACCAGTTTTCTTCCCACATCTCTGTAATGAGGGAGAAAGTTTGTTGCATCTGCTTGATGTTCACAGCCAGTTACGTTTTTATCTGCACAGGACAAAACCTTTTTGAAAATCAGAACAGTTAATCTGATGTCATCAATGTCACTATTCCTCACTGTTGGATCATAGGATCTGATATTGGATCTGAGCTGGCAACGTATCAGATAGATCCTAAGCTCAAGCTCCTCCCACTCCCATAATCCTTTGCCCTCTAACCCCTCATCTCATTTGCCTCTCCAGTTCAGAAGTGGTTAACTAGGTTAGAGACTTTTTAAGGGATAGGTGTATATTTTTGCTTTCTTATATCTTATAGTTTAGTATATTTGCTGTATCGTTTAGTTTAAGCGTAGTAGGTATTCCTCCCCTCCTGTTTTTAGTTATTTTTGTCCGTTAAGCCTTTTGACACCAGTTTTTCTCTGTTTTACTATAACGGTTTTAGGGAGTTTATTCTAGCTAATAGTGTTGTAGTTTATTCTAGATTAGTAATTTGAAGTTCTTACTGCTAGTGCTTGTCATTTGCTGATTTTGGACTTTTTTGATCCCATTTTAAGATTGTGTTCCATTTGGGTGTTTGGTCTGTCCTGCATTGCCTGATAAGTTTGTCTGGTTCAAGAGGCGCTCTTCGTGCGGATGGATGATGCCCCTGTCCGACTCGCACGAGGAGTGCCTCTGTTGTTTGGGCGACGAACACCTGGAGGTTGAATGTGACATTTGCACTGCATTCAACCCAGAGCCTTGGTCAAGTGCCCAGGTTGTTAAAGGGTTTGGCCCGGGGGGGGGGGGTCCGTTGTCCCAGTCTCTAGCCAAGCTGGGGCCCCCCTGACCACAAGAGGAAGGGTTCTTCTGTTTCAGGGGTCTCTTCCAAGCCCAGGCTGTTGAATCCTAGCTCCTCAGATTTGACTCCATCCTTAGCTATGTTGGATCCAACAATCTCTGATCCTAGGTCCTGCCAATACACCCATAGATGCAAGGCCTCCACTTTGAGGCCTTCAAATTCGAGGTTACAGGAGTCTACTCCTGGATCCAAGGCCTCTGAATCAAGGCCTTTAGATCTCAACAAAACCAGACCTACCACAGATCTGACCACCTCAGATAAGACTCATTTGGGATTCAGGCGCTCTGATCCGAGGTGGGCAGATCTGCGATCTCTGTCAGATTCCACTCTTGTTTTTGAGGGCTCCCCTTCGGGTTCTGGCTTGGGGCAGCCCTTTGCAGCTCCCAGGCACAGAAGCCGATCTCCTGAGAGGCATTGGAGGTCCTCCTTGTCCAGGCATGTGTGAACAACTGCTGGTGGCATTTGCTGCAGGGGCAGAGGGGAAGGCTATTTCAAAGCAAACCATTTCTAAGTGGATAAGCCATTGCATTAATTTCTGCTATAAGCACCATGGAAAACCTATCCCACAGGGGATCAGACCTCATTCCACCAGGCCTGCATCTACTTCTACAGCCTTTCTCAGAGTTGTTCCTACCAGGGACATTCTAGAAGCTGCTACTTGGAGCTCAGTTCATACGTTCACCAAACATTACCATTTACCACTTTTCTCTAAATCCAGAGCTGGCTTTGCCACTGCTGTCCTGCAGGGCTTTATAGCCGGTCCTAATGCTGTATAATTCCCTCCACCCAACCATAGTTTTGGGAATCTACCCAAATGTAATGACTGCAACAGTGAAACACGAAGAACATAGTACAGTTGTGTACACTTAACATAAATGTAGATGTTCGAGTGTATTCACTGTTGCAGTCCTGGTTACCCTCCCTCCAGCCCCTCTCTTTTTTTGGCTATACCTCTTTCTTTCACTATGCTTAAAAGCCCTTTTGGTGTATTTGCTTTTGGGATTGGAGGTATATATTTTTTTGTGTTTTTTAATTTTATTTGCTCCCCATTTGGGGGGGGGGGGCACCTGACATCTGGACCAAGAAAAACTGATGTAATGGCATCGGCTGCATGTTTTATACCCCTGACAACCTGGCGTCATTGAAGGGACAGCAACCGCAGGACCCAAGACTTTGTTAATCAGGCCGACTGAGCGCAACCTGCCAGCAGATTACCCAAATGTAATAACTGCAACAGTGAATACGCTCAAACATCTACATTTATGGTAAGTGTACACAACTGTACTTTCCCCTTTTTACAATCTCATCTGAAGTACCTCCCTTGGGTACTAGGTCCTTGTCAGTTTCTCATTTCTCACCCCCTCTCATCTTCCGATCCCAAACCTTCAGACTTGTCTGACTACATGGATGTTCATCGTGTTTCACTTTTGCAGTCATTACTCTTGGGTTATCCTGCTGGCAGGCTACCCGCAGTCGGCCCGAGTTCCAAAGTCTAGGTCCGGCGTCGGTTGCTGTCGCCTCTTCCTGACGTCCGTGCGCCAGGGGTATAAAAGATGCAGCCAATGCCATTTTCTTCAGTCTTTCTTGCCGTACGGTGCCCGAAGCAAAAGCAGTTCAAGTGCCGGTCGGCCAACTCCTTAGATTTTCAAAGCTGAATTTCAGAACCGAAGTCTTCATTAAAGCTAAGTACCCCGTTGGGGAAACTTTTTTCTTGCTCCAGACCGATGTCAGAAAAAGTTAACGATTGTATTTCTTGTGGGAAGCAAATACCTCATAAGGATTTTCACTCTTACTGTATTCCTTGCCTAAGCCCTGATCACAAAGTTGCTAGCTGTCTGTTTTGTGCTAGATTCAACCAGCGCACTGTCAAGCGTCGGTTTGATTTTGCATTTCATTACTTTGGCCGAAGATGTAATTATATAATGCCGGTGGAACAGCCGACGACCGGAGTTTACAAAAAACGCAAGGACAAAGATAGGCATTCGAGGTCCAAAACAGACGACGAAGCCTCTTCTAGGCCAGTTGCCGGTTCTCAGTGAGGTGCTTTTGCAGCCCCTGGCGCCCGCTACCTCAGAGCCACAGGCCGCTTCCGACTCCCACGTGGAGCTGACTGGGCCTCTGGAAACTCAAGGTACTGGACACTCGGAAATAAATCCCTCAGATGGGTCCGGAGCCGCAGAGCAGGCACCGGCTTCTGAGGGTGTCTTCAGACCTACACAACTATATATTAAGTCATCCTCAGCTTTAAAGACTAAAGCAGCTCTAAAGACAAAGAAACAAGTACAGCATTCTCCTACTCAGACTTCCATGCTTAAAAAACAGATGCTCAAAATGGCCAAAGACCTAATTACTTTGATCAGGGGCTCCCATCCCACTCCTGATAAGAGGCCTAGGCAAGAGACAGAGTATGACTCTTCTGATCAGGTATCTATTTCCTCTGATTCTTCTTCTGAACAGGATTTTTCCATGCTTCCCTATGAGGATTCTGATGCTGAAGAATCCATCCCTTCAGCTTCTCCTCCTGAAGACTATTCCTTTGGGGAAACACTGCATACTATGAGGGAGGATTTCCCCTGGGAGAGTCGAGATTATTCTGAGTCTAAGAAAAGACTCAGACTTCCTGCTACTTCCTCAGCATAGACCCCTTGCCATTCCTCCTGTTTTAGACATTGTAGATGATGTATTTTCAGAGTCCGGACTATCCCCTGACTCTTTACCCCCTGCACCTGCTAAGCCAGACAGAGATACTACAGGGTCCCAGATTCTCATAAATTCCTATATAAAAACCCCGCTGCTGACCCAGAAACTATATCTCCGGGTCCCAAGGGGGTTAAGGCTGCTACTGCGAAAAACCCTGTCCCCTCTGATAGGGATTCTAGGGCTGTAGACAGATGGGGGGAAAAGTATACACTTCTGCCACCCTGGCTGTAAGGGCTTTAAATTGTCAATTTCATATGCTTAAATATCAGCAATATTTACTGTCACTACTTAAACAGAAAATGTTGACAAATACTGAATGTTCTGAGAATAAGGAATTGCAGGATTTATTGCATGCAACTGAACAAGTGGGAAAGCATACTTTGCAATGTGGTTATGATTCACTGGAGGCCTCTTGCAGGGCCGCTGTTACAGGTTGTGTTATTAAAAGGCATGCTTGGTTAAAGGAACAAAATCTGCCTGATCATGTTAAAGCAAAATTATTAGATGCACCTTTACAGCATGATACTTTGTTTGGTACTAAAGCAGAAGAGGTATTGGAAAAAATGGGATAAAGCAAAATCCATGCAGACAGTCAAGGATTTCTTGCAGGTACAGCCACCCAGGTTTAGCAGGAACTGGCCTTCTAAAAATTGGTTCTTTCCAGTCTCGGACAGACCACAAAGAGGCAGATACAGGCGTCCTAGAGGCAGATCTCAGCCCCAAGGCTCATTCAGGCCTAAATAATGGGATGCTCCTAACTCCAAAAGCAGAGAAGACAAAGCACGGCCTTACAGGAAACAGTCCCAATGACTTTCCTCTTCCAGTTCCAAGCAGTTTCCTTTTGACAGCCTCCTTAGGGGGAAAACTAGCACTTTTTTCATCAAATTGGCAAATGGTTACCAAAGACAAATGGGTTCTCAACATAGTGTCCCACGGCTGCAGGTTCCATTTCCACACCCTACCAAGGTCAAAGGGCATGCCAGACCTGCCACACAATCAGTGGGCAGAGGCACAAAAACAAATTACAGCCCTCATGGACATGAGGGCCATTCAGCAAGTACCACAACAAGAGCAGGGGCAAGGATTTTACTCCAGACTTTCTAGTGCCCAGGAAGGACAAAACCTGGAGGCCAATTCTGGACCTATCTATACTAAATACGTTTCTGGAAGTCCCAAAATCCAAGATGTTGACTGTTCAGCAACTACTGCCCATGTTGGGCAAAAAGGGCTTGGCTAGTAACTTTGGACCTAAAAGAGGCATACCTGCATGTCCCAGTCAGACAATCTTGCAGAAGATACCTCGGATTCATAGCTGGCTCAGTGCATTACCAATTCTCTGCACTGCCCTTTGGCTTATCTATTGTGCCTAGGGTCTTTACAAAATGCCTGACACCAGTAATTGCGTTTTGCAGACAGAAAGGAATTCAAATTTATCCCTACTTGGACGACTGCCTAATTCAAGTAGAGAACAAAGACACTCTTCTAAAGCATCTTGTGTTTGTAAAAAGATTACTAATTGGCCTAGGGTACACATTAAACTAAAAGAAATCAAAACTAGTGCCCTCTCAAGAGATAATATTCCTGGGCGCAAGCTTAAATACAACTGCCCAGATGGCTTATCTCACGCCAGATAAGCAAAAACAACTGACTGCTTCAAGAAATTGGCAACAAAAACCCACTTATCTGCAAGGAAAATCCTGCAGGCCTTGGGTTTTACGGCATCCTGCATTCTACTAATTCCATATGCCAGACTGCATATGAGGAAACTACAATGGTATCTGAAAAGTGTTTGGACTCAGCATTGCCACAGCCTGGAGACAGTAATTGCACTCATTCCCTGCCTACAACAGGAGTTTCGATGGTGGGCAGAAGCCTGTCGCCACAACAAGGGTCTGCCAGACAGACACTGACAACAGATGCATCAGATTATGCCTGGGGGGCCCATATGGCAGGAAAATGTATTCAGGGCACATGGCCTGCAAACCAGATGCATCTTCACATCAATCAAAAAGAGATGCTAGCTGTTCAAAATGCCCTGACCGCTTTCAAGGACCTGCTTCATCCAGGACAATTATTAATAAAGACAGACAACACTACGGTCATGTGGTACATAAACAAGCAGGGAGGTACTCCTTCCTACCCCCTCCGCAGACGAGCAATGACCTTATGGGACACAGCATTGGCCTTTCAGCTTCACCTGCAAGCTCAATTCCTGCCAGGAAAAACAAATACTCTGGCAGATGAACTAAGCAGAAACCTCATGGATCCCCGCGAATGGAAACTGGATCCACAAGTCTTCAGGATGATAACAAGGACATGGGGATGCCCAGACATCTATTTGCCTCCTCTCACAACTGTCAATTGCAGAGATTTTGCACAAGGACTTACCACAAGCAAGCATGGAAAGTGGACGCCCTATCATTCAGCTAGAAAAATCTAACGGTATATGCCTTTCCCCCACTACCTCTCCTTCCCAGAGTACTGCTAAAGGTCAGACAAGAGAAGCCAATTGCACCAGACTAGCTACGCCAGCACTGGTACCCAGTCCTGAAGAGCTTGTCTCAAGGTCCAGCATGGATATTGCCTCAAACTTCTCACTTGCTGACCCAACAAAACAATCTGATCCTGCACAGCCAACTCAGGACCTTAAATTTGGCAGCATGGCAGATAATGTATCCATAATGAACATTCCCCTTTCAAAAGCAGTTATGGATGTTCTCTTGGAGGCCAGAAGGCCCAGTACCAGAAAGTCTTATGCAGAAAAATGGAAGAGATTCTGTGCTTGGAACCAGGAACAAGGCATTGACACGTCTGTACCAAACATTCCTCAGATTTTACAATACCTGACTGAGATGCTGAACAAAGGCTTTTCTTTCTCATCAATTAAGATTCATGCCTCTGCCATTTCTGCACATTACAATGTGGAACCACCTATCTTTTCTCACCCTTTAAGGCAGTACCTCAGAGGGGCCAAAAACATTAGGCCTCCAAGGAGAGCACCAATCCCGGCCTGGGACCTCAATTTTGTTTGTGAAAAACTCACACTGCCTCCTTTCAAGCCAGCATCAACAGCGGATATTAAATTCTTATCTTGGAAAACAGCTCTGCTCCTAGCCATTACCTCTGCAAGACGAGTCTCGGAGTTACAAGCACTCATGGCTGTGGAACCTTTCATCATTTTTCATCTAGACAGGGTTTCTCTGAGGACAAACCCTACATTTATGCCTAAGGTGGTGTCCAGTGTGGCCCTCAATCAAACCATTCACTTACCTACCTTTTATCTAAATCCACAGAACAAGGGGGAGAAAATTCTGCATTCTTTGGATATACACAGGCAGTTACGCTTCTATTTGGACAGAACTAAAGCTTTCAGAAAGACTGAGCAACTTCTAGTGTCATATGCTGCAGTATCACAAGGAAAGGCCATCTCAAAACAGACTATTTCTAAATGGATAGGCCATTGCATCAGTTTCTGCTATTCTCAACATGGCAAATCAGTGCCTAAGGGCATTAGGCCTCATTCCACCAGAGCAGCAGCCACTTCAACAGCCTTTCTCAGAGGAGTACCAACCAAAGAAATCTTAGAGGCTGCAACTTGGAGTTCAGTGCACTACCACTTGCCTCTCTACTCCAAGTCCAGAGCAGGCTTCGCCACTGCAGTTCTGCAAGGTCTCGTAGCCTCTCCTAATCAGCCCAGCCACCCTTCCTCAGCCTTGGAATTCAACCCAAGAGTAATGACTGCAACAGTGAAACACAATGAACATAGTACGGTTGTGTACCTACCATAAATTTAGATGAGTGTATTCACTGTTGCAGTCCAGGTTACCCACCCACCATCCCCCTTCTCTTTGCTGGGTCTTATCTGCACTTCTCTAGCCTATACAACATTTTTGGTGTATTTGCTTGTAGATGAAGGAAATGTTATTTTTGTGTATGCATTTCTGTTTGATATATATTTTTCAACCTACCTATTTGGGGCACCTGACATCTGGGGTAAGAAAAACTGAAGAAAATGGCATTGGCTGCATCTTTTTATACCCCTGGCGCACTGACGTCAGGGAAGAGGCGACAGCAACCGATGCCAAACCTAGACTTTGGAACTCGGGCCGACTGCGGGTAGCCTGTGCCAGCAGGATAACCCAAGAGTAATGACTGCAACAGAGAATACACTCTAGCATCTACATTTATGGTAGGTACACAACTGTACTTTTGTCCGGGTCTGTATTACAAGATCGAATGTTTAGGTGACTGAACACCTAAACCTCGAACTTGTAATATCGAAAGCAAAAAACAGCGAATGGCTCACTTAACGCAGGGAAAGATTTCCCTTGGCCGTTCTCCAGATTTTGCCATTTTGTCTACTGTAGAGCGACCTCGGAGTTGGTATATTTAGTTAGGGGGTATGGGGGGGCACAGCACCCCATGTGTGGGGGCGAAGCCCCTCACTTAGTTTGGGTGTAAAGTTATTTTTTTTTATTTTCATGGTAAACTGACGTCTTTCCCTGTGCTTTTCACCGTTTTTAAGTTCGATGTTTAAATGTTCGAGCACCTAAACATTCAATCTTGTAATATAGACCAGTTTGTCCACTTTTCATAATACTAAACCAGTCCAGGCTTGTCTCACCCATCAAAGACATACTGGCCTCTCAGAATGTCTCCACCAGAAGGGTCTATGGTAGTAAATAGAAAAGATTCTCGGTTTGGGCCAAATGATGGAATTTGGATCCTTTTTTGGCTCCTGTTCCAGACATCTTATTCCTGTCTTCTCTCTCTTTCGCAACTGAGCAAGTTTCTCCACTATTAACTTGCAGTTGGCAGCCATTTCTAATTTCCATGTTGGTGAGGAACCTACATTGTATTCTTGCCTTTGTAAGGCTTTTTTGAAAGGAGTCTTCCTGCTTAGGCCTCCTATCAAAGATCCTGTCAGGAAAGACCACTTTTCTGGTGGCTGTAACATTGGCAAGATGCGTTTGAGTTGCAGTCTTTCTATTAAGCTTCCATACATGGTTTTTCATAAAGATGGAGTGGCTCTACTGACTAAACCCCTCCTTTTTGCCTAAGGTGGCCACTGAGGCAAATTTGAATCAATCCATTTAGTTTCCAGTTTTCTTCCCCCACTTCTCCAGTAAAGGTGAATATTTACTGCACACACTTGACATACATTGACAACTGCAGTTCTGCTTGGACTTCCGTAAGTCTGACCAGCTGCAGCTGTTTTGTGGCCTTTACTTTTAACAGGGTCGGGCAGTATCCAAGATTACTGTATCTCATTGGATTTCAAAATTTATTTCTATGGTTTTATTCTTCTAAAGGCTTGTCATTACCAGGACCAGTTAGAGCTTATTCCACTAGGTCTGTGGTGACGTTTGCTGCCTATTTGGCCTGTCATTCTATAGATGAGATTTTGTGAACCGGCCACTTGCCTATTCCTCACACCTTTTTACTCATAAGCTCGACTTAAGTTTCCAGGAACAGGGCTTCATTTGGCTCCACAGTTCTTCAGCATGTTCTTCATGAGGCTGCACAGTGTGCCGTGGTAGCTGCGGACTCTGACCCAAGAGTGAAGAATATGACATGGATAACATCAGATATAGTTATGCACATGCATAACTTGGCATTTGTTATCTTATGTCACTATTGATCACTATCCCTCCCACTTTCCCCTGTCCTGTGGGACCTAGAGGCAGTGGAGATGTCCTGTCTGGTGGTCATGGTCTACTTTGGTTGTTTTCTAGCTCTAGGGCAAACTCTGTCTAAGGAGCTAGAGGGCAGCAAGGGATTATGGGAGTGGGAGGAGAGGTTAGAGGGCAGCAAGGGATTATGGGAGTGGGAGGAGGTTGAATTTGGTATCGGTCTGACAAGTTGCCAGCTCGAATCCGATGTTGGATCCTACGACCCAAGAGTGATGAATAGTGACATGGCTAACACAGATTCCAAGTTATGGTAAGTGCATAACTTTTTTGTGTCCTCCTCTCGTAACAGTCTACTTCAAGCAGTTCTGAGGTTATTCTTGCTAAATGGATAACAGACTATTACTTTGATTTGATACGAAGAATGGATTACCGCTATGTTGATCCTCCTAAGGCCCAGTCAACTAGGTTTGTGTCCACCTAGTCTGCCTTATCTTCCAGGGAATCTTTAGATGATATCTGTGCTGCAGCCACTTAGTTGAAGGCCCAGACCTTTGTCTTGCATTACAAATTAAACATTGTTTCCAGGAGCAGAGCTTCTTTCGGTTTTGGCAGTGCACCGACATTTCTTGAGAACACCTAGGAGTTCTATATCTGGAGACTCTACCCAACCGTGACTGGGAATCAGAGAGACCTCAGATTTATTAGTTATGTACTTACCATAACTTCGTATCTGTGTTGTCTTATTTCATTCCTCCTCACTACCCTCCTTGCCATCCCCCTACCCAGTGCTCTAGAAGACCTGGAGAGAACTTTTTAGGAACTGTTGTTCCTGGTTTTTGAGCCTCCGGTTCTTGATGTGTACTTTGTTTGTTTGTTTCTTTCTTTCCTCTCTGTCAACTATTGGGGCAGCTGACTCTAGTCTGAGGGAGTTGAGGGATGGTGCGTTATGGGAAGTGGGAGGAGCTTGAGACTTGGATCCTAGCCTGAAAAAATTGTGGCAGTCAGATCAGAGGGTCAGATCCATAACCCAACAGTGAGGATGAATGAAAGAAGATAACACAGATACCAAATAATGGTAAGTGTATAATAATATTTGTATTGGATGTAATTGTCATAAATGCTTGTAATTCTACAGTTTCATGTACTGTAATTTGTTGTACAAAGATGTATTTGTCAC
Source organism: Protopterus annectens (assembly GCF_019279795.1). Classification (NCBI taxonomy): domain Eukaryota; kingdom Metazoa; phylum Chordata; order Ceratodontiformes; family Protopteridae; genus Protopterus; species Protopterus annectens. The sequence goes on from NC_056739.1 coordinate 222,858,635, forward strand.
CTCTGTATTCACTTGTGGCATTTGTAAACTTTGTACTGCATGGCATACGATCTTTGTACCCTTTCTTTGGATGCAGTCTAGCCATTGAGGCTGTTGGTAATGAATAACTGCCTAAATGTCAGATTGCATGCAAATGGATGTATCTTGTATGCATAAGAGGTTTGCATCCTGTTGCTCCATAATGAAAATGTGTTTTGGAGGCTGTATTTATCAGGGAGATCACAAATGAGAGACTATGATCTCTTTGCTAGGGACTTTACAAAGCCTGTGGCCATCCCATTAGTTTTGGATTTATACACTAATTTTCTCAAATTCTCAACCCACCTGCTCCCTAAAATGAAGTACTCAAGAGTGCCAGATTCACACAAGATGTTTGTCATATTGATCACTGGTACACTAGCTTTAACTATATAGGTTTATACCCAGACAAACATATTACTGGCCAGCTTCAAGACACTTCCATGTGCCCAAACTGTCAGCCAGCTTGAGTTGAGCTAACTAAAAGACAAGTTTGGGTGGGAATCCCTTCAGAGTTTTGCTGCTACTGAAGAGTACATGTCTGAGACTTGAGTATTGACATTTGGCTTGTACTTTCCATTGCTGGGTAGCTAACTTCTTTTTGGGGAAAAAAATATTTTTCTTAACTTTTCTTAAGAGAAAAGTAATAAAACAAATTTGTTTTTAAGGTAGGCGTGTTTTACCTCACTATCTCAAAACTGTAACATACTTTGAAGTGGAGCACTCATGTTTTTTTTTTTTCTTCTCAGTTTAAAACTGTTTATCTGATGTCCTCTTCATTCTTCCTCATTAATGGGTCTCTGATCCCACTTGGCCGCTTTCAAGACTTTAGGATCAGTGTCTCACTCCTCCCTCTAACTATAATGCACTATACTTTCCTCAACTCCTCAGATCTTGTTTGCTACATGTTGTGTCCAGATGTGGTTCTAATCTAGAGCCAGTGTGTGTATTTTTTTTTTTGTAATCTGTCTTTGAGAGGTAAGTGCACATGCTTCCTTTGCTTCTTCCAGGTCTTCCCGAAGCTTTACAGAGGAAGATATGGACAAAGGGATGAAGAAGTTCCTCAGGGGTCAGATCCAGATGGGGGTTCTTACCATCTCTGATCCTTACAGACTCATTTTCATATCCGACCCCTGGTTTTGGAATCCCGGGAGCCTGGCTACCAGGAGAGTAGATGTCTGATACCTCTGACTAATATTCCTGACCAGCATAGCTCCATTTTTCTGATTAGAGCAGGTCCCGGATATGAGACGTCGGCGTTGACTTCTGCTCCGACTTTGTCATATCAGTCGCTTCCCCTCTGGGCTTTGGCCTTCGACAGCTCAGGTCTGGTTCTGTCAGGAAGTATCGGATCTGTGGGTGGTTCTACTCTTTCCCCTCTTGTGACTTTGGCTCCGAGGGAGGGGCTTTCCCCTTCCAGGTTGCAAAAAGGGCTTTCTTTAGGTTTCGTGAGTCGTTTAACACCCAGGGTCTTGGCCCATTCTTTATTGGATCTGAGCACTGAGCCTGTTGTTCCTGCCCTAGATCATTCGCAAGCAGCCTCCAGACTATTTCCCCTTGGGAAGTGTCCCCCCCCCCCCGTCTTCTGATACCTCCTGGGAACACCCCATGGAGGAGGTCCTTCGAAAGTGTAAACAGAGGCGCACAGACTACCCTATGGAGTCCCTGACAGCATCAATTTTGATGAGGGAGCGGGATCTCCCCGATCACCACCTGAGGACGTCTCCTTTTAGAACTTCTCCGGCAGAAGGGTAGATGGTTTGACCAAACTCCTTTCAAGAAATTGGTGTTCCTGGAGGCTTTCTAGATGGGCCCTTATACATCATGAGTGACTTCCCCAGGAGATGAGCTGATAGACCTAGTCTTCTGCTGGGCCTGGAAGGAACTGGGCACTGTTGAGCCTATCCACAAGGGCTCTGACAGGTTCCTAAGTCTGCCATGTGATTAGAAGCATTGGAGTAAAGGCGTTCTGTAGATGCCGTTGTGCATAGGTTGAGAGATTCCTAAATTAGTACTAGGTTTAACTGCCCCTCTGAGCCCTTTTAAGTATAGCCAATTGCCCCCATGTGAGAATCAAACCCTGCACCTTGTGTCTGTAAGATAAACACCTTTAACCATTGTCAACCTTCCCCTGTAAGGGGAGGTTGGCATAATGGTTGCAGCAACAACCACTAAGAAAGAGCTAGCAGAGCAAAGCTCCACTGTCCATCTATTTAATACAGTTAAGCTTATTGGACAGACATGGAAAGCTTGTTTATGCCTGAGCTACCTTCACGCCGAGGTTGTTGAACTGTTTGATGCACTTCACCTGTTTTCAGAGAATTGGTTAAAGAATTATCCAACTCTGTTGCCAAAACCATGTCTGAGGAGGACTTGTAAAAGGTCTCTCCCCAACTGACTACTCTTCCCTCGCTAATTCCTTTGAGGTTGATTTCACATGCGGTGCAAGACTCCTCACAAACAGCTTGTTTTGGCATAGCCATAAGGAGGACATGCCTGGATGCGACTTTGTGGAACCCTTCAAGGCATCCTTCATTAATGCCCTCTTTGATAGGTCTTCCTTGTTTGGACCTTCTGTGAAAGACACAACCTGCAGCGAGTGTGAAAAAAGACCTTGTCTACCATGGGGATCAAATTTTCTACTCTTCAGAAGGCCTTCTCCAAGAACCAATGAGGAGGGAATAAAACTTTGTTTCAGGATATTCCAAAGCTCTCTTCAGTACCTTTGCGGGAATACTTCTTCCAGAGGCAGAGGGGGAGGTTTCAACAGTGGGCACTGCCCCAGAAGCAGGGAAGGTCTGCCGCATCACCGCTCCATGGAACCTTTCCCTGATGGGCTCTTTCAGTGCACCTGAAGGGCTGTCTGACTGTATGTCTGGAGGCAGTCGGGGGTGGTCGATCCCTGCATCTGGATGCAGGGACAAGTATAAGAAACCATACCTGTTGCTAAACATAATATCCAGAGGCTCTTACATTCCCTTTTCTCTAACTCCTTCAAGTCCATGGAGGAAACTCCCTGATGCAAAACCCACTCCGAGGGAGTGTATAGTACAAGAAGTTCAAAATCTTCTACAGAGAGAGCGTCATCCAAGAGGTCCTGACTGAGCAAAGAGGATTCAGAACTTATTCTCCCTTCTTTTTAGTGCCAAAAAAGACAGGGGTTTTGAGGCCTGATCTGGATCTTGGCAGCTTGAATCATTTTGTCAAGAAGTCAAAAGTTCCAAATGGTTATAGTTCAGTCCATTCTTCTACTTGTACACAGGGAAGATTGGATATGCTCAGTGGAGCTTCAGGAGGCATACCATCTTATCAATATTGACAGGTGCTGCAGAAGTCATTTGCACTTTCGACTGGGAGCCAATCATTACCAGTTCAGAGGCGCTGCTGTTTGTACTCACCACACCCCCTTGGGTGATTTACTAATAAATATTAGGCAGTCATAGCTGCTCATCTGAGGCTGAAAGGATTCCAGGTGTTTGCATATCTAGACAATTGTCTCCTTACTGCACCAACAAGGCATCTTCTGCTACAGTCCAAGGACTACCTAGTGAGAATTTTTCAACCACGTGGTCATTACAGTAAATCTAGCAAGATCAAACTTGACACCAGTTTAGAATTTGGAGTTTGTAGGAACACACCTGGATACAGACATAAATGCTTCTTTACTGATTCACAGCGTTTTATCTCTGAGGCAACGCATTCAGGATTTATTAGATGATCTGCAGCCACTGGCAGAGTTGGTTCTATGGGGTCTGGGGTCAGTGGTAGACACAATTGTTCTAGTCCCCTTAGTGAGGTTCTTTTATGAGAGTTCTCCAGTGGACAGTAGCGGCTCAGTGGTCCATTCTTTGTCACCTGCTGTCTACCCCCAATAAAACTGTCTGCAGGCATCAACTATAGTGGTGGTTGCAATCACTTGATCTCTTTCTGGGCAGGCCCTTCTCTCTCCTCCCCACCATAGCCACAGTGACCATGGATGCGTCCTGGTCTAGGTGGGGGCATTTCCTACGGAAGATGGTCCAAGGTATGTGGTCTTCTGCAGAAGCCAAACTGCATATCAGTGTCCTAGAGATGAGCAATTCTCCTTATGTTGCAAGCCTTCCAAGATGTTTTCCATCAGGGGACAATTGCGATTCCCACAGCCAGCATGCTAGTCTGGTACTGCAACAAACGAGGAAACCGCTCTTGCCCATTGTGCAGCGAGGCCATGAGAGTTTGGGAATGAGCAATATCTTCGGACCATTTTATGATTGCAGCATACATTCCTGGGGGGTAACAAACATTCTAACAGACTCAGCAGGTCCATTTTGACCCCTCACAAGTGGTCCCTCAACCAGGCAGTAGCAAGCAAAAATATTCAGCCATTTGGGCCATCCTTGTTGCGACCTTCTTGCTGATCCCCTGAACTTCTAATGCAACAAGTATTTTGTTCTTATCCCCCCAAAAGGGGGGTTACCGAGGGATGCTTCAGTCCACGATTGGCCCCAGAGTCTCCTTTATGCTTACCCCTCGCAACTGTTTATCCCGAAATTTGTACAGAAAGCCAGCAGGTAAGAGTTCGTTAATCCTTATTGCCCGTTAATCCTTATTGCCCCTTTATGGCCTCGCCAGGTGTGGTTCACCTTTATTTGGTCTCACCTCAAGTATCAGCCTTGGAATCTGGTTCCCATACAGGATCTCCTACCACGCCTGTCAGAAAGACAGCTTCCCAATCTTCACTCCCTAAAGCCTGACTGCATGGTTTCTTCAGTTCCAGTAATTGTAAGAAAGTCCAGGCTCGCCCTCCGTCCGTGACATTATCCTGGCCTCTGAGGGCTTCCACTAATAAGGCCTACAATAGCAAGTGGAAAAGGTTATCGATTTGGGTGTCTGAGGGGAAATATTGATCCTTTCTCAGCATCCACAGTGTCCGTTTTTTTTTTTTTTTTCCTCGGCACTCGTTTTTTTCAGGAAGGAGCTAGTTTCTCAACCATCAAACTTCAGCTGGCTGCCATGCCCAATTTTTATGCTGGAAAGATAAACTATCTCTACTTCAAGATTTTGTAAGGCTTTCATGAAGGTAGTTTTTCATCTTAGACCTCCAATAAATGATCCTTCTCCCTCTTGGGATCTCACAGTGCTACTGCTAGGCCTAACCCAGAAGCTTTTTGAACTGGCAGATTCTTGTGACATGAAACTTCTTTCTTGGAAATCAATCTTTTTGGTAGTTATTTCCTCTAAAAGAATATCTGAGCTTCAAGCCTCGTCAGCCTTAACCTCCTTGCATTATTTTTTCACAAAGATTTAGTATCCTTAAGAACAAATCCACCTTTCATGCCTGAGGTGGCCAGGGAGTCTAACATTTAACCAATCCATTCAGTTACCAGTTTTCTTTCCAAAATCTTTGAACAAAGGTGAATATCTTTTACATCTCTTGGCTATTCACAGGCAACTACGTTTACCTCCACAGAACAGGGAGTCCTAGGAAATCTGATCAGCTGTTTGTTGTCCCCTCAGCATGCCACTCAGGACAGACAGTTTTGAAAATCATTTTAGCTAAATGGATAACAGACTGCATTTCATTCATTTATTCTAAAAAAGGTATAGACTTGCCCCGATCACCCAAGTTTCATTCCACCAGGACTATGGCTACTTCATCCGCTTTCTCTTCTAGTGCCTCCATTGAAGTGTGTGCTGCTGCCACGTGGTCTAAGAAGCATACATTTTTTTTCACATTATAAGTTGGATATTGTTGTTAGAAGTAGGGCATCCTTTGGCTTGACCATGCTGTGGCAGATCCATCCTTAAGGGGCCACCCAGGGATTATGTTAGGAACTCTAACCCATTAGTGAGAAGTAATGAACGATGGCTTTAGAAGTTTTTTGTACTTAACTGAGTATCTGTATTCATTTTCATTTCTCATGTCCGTTCCATTATCCCCAGGCCTGGTGCCTTTGAGAAGTGATTGGAAGAATTTAGAGCGCATGGGTTCCAGGTTTGAGCCTCAAGATATTTTTTCTTTCTTTTTTTTTTTTTTCCTTTGTAGTTGTGACGATCCTTTCAATTATAGGGCAGCAAATTTTATCTAGGTAGTTGAGGACGGTACGGTGCATCATTGGTAGAGGGAGGCACTCAAGATGTTTCATAGTTTAGTACTAGGCTATCTGCCCTGGGGCATTTGTAAGCCTAGCCATAGTGATGTGGCTTTCGCCACCCCATGAAATGGTACAAAAATGTACAGAATAGATTTAGAATACTTGCCTCTGTCTAGTAGTGACACAGTGAAGGTCCCCTTATATAATAGAATTAGTTTACCGTGCCCCTGTCTAGTAGTGACACAGAGGTGACCCCTGGGGTAAACTTATGATCTCCCATCCACTCATCAAGATTTCTCTTGAAGAGAGTTAGTGAGGGGCTCTGCCTAACATGAACTGGGATTCTGTTCCAGAGCATGGGAAGCCTCTGGGTTATGAATCTATCCCTCCAGCATGTCCTATTCATACTTGTGCCGAGGTTTAAGTCTTTAGCTCTTGTGGTTCTGATGGATTTGGATTTTTTGAGGTGGAACATGTCTATCAGTTCCTGATTGGACATGGCCTTGTACATCAGGCACAGATCACCTCTGAGCAGGCGGTATGCTACTGAATAGAGCTGGAGTTTCTTTAGTCTGGCAGAATAAGACATATGTTGGAGACCCTTGATCCTCTTGGTGAGGTACTTTTGTGGTCTCTCCAGCTGTTGCAAATGCCGGGTGAGGTATATACCAAATGGGGCATTGTACTCAATCATGGGTCTGATGAGGGAGGATTATAGGGGTACAATGACATCCTTGGATCTGGATGCGAATCCCTTCATGGTAAGGTGTGCAAGGTAGAATGTCTTTCTAACCACTTTGGCAACGTGGGTGTCAAATGAGAGGTTGCTGTCGACTTGGGTCCCTAGGTCTCTGATTACTTTTTCCATACTCAGTGGGTTACTGTCTATGTGATAATTTGTGGGTACTTTGTTTTTCCCAAAGGGGATGACTATACATTTTTTGGCATTTAGTTTAAGGCCATGACTCCGGCACCAGTTGTCCGTTTCTGTGAGGCCTTTTTGTAGGATGTATGTGTCTGCTGGTGTATCGACTATGGCGCCTAGTTTGCAGTCATCTGTGAACTTTGTCAGCGACAACCCTCCCATGTTTGCTTTAACATCTGAGAAATAAATGCCGAACAAGAGGGGTCCCAGGACAGATCCCTGTGGGACACCTCTTGTGACTGGCTTTGAGTCTGACATTGCTCAAGCGATTTTAACTTTATGGGTTCTGTCCTTTAGCCAGTTTGCAACCCATCTAGTGACATAAGGGTTTACATTTAAGCTGTTGAGCTCATCTATGATGCATGAGTGCGGTATTGTGTCGAAGGCCTTAGCCAAGTCCAGGTAGGTTGTATGGACTGCTTTGTCTTCATCAGTGGCTCTAGTGACTGTTTTGAAAAAGTCAACCAGGTTCAAAAGGCAGGATCTGCCCTTTACAAAGCCGAACTGGGCGGGATCAAGTGTCTGTAGGTCCCCAATGTCTCTGTTTATGAATTCCGTAATGATTCTTTCCATAGCTTTGCAGACCAGGCTGGTTAAGCTTATGGGGCGGTAGTTCCCAGGGTCTGTAGAGGTACCCCCTTTGTGGATTGGGACCACTGTTGCTGTACGCCAGTGTTCAGGTACATATCCTGTAGTAAGGCTAAGGTTAAATAGCATTTTTATGTGCGGGTTTAGCTCCTCTTGGAGTTCACGTAGCACGCAACCCGGGATACCGTCAGGTCCCATTGATGCTGTGTTTTTAGCTTTGCTGAGGGCGGCTCTCACCTGGACATCTGAGATGACAGGGAGATTACATTCAGCTGGGATAAGTATTTCTTCTTTTGGGGGTGAGGGAGGGGAGAAATTTGCACTGAACCTATCAGCCAGAATGTTGGCAATATCTGTGGGTTCAGTGTATTTTTTGTTGTTGTGAACTAAGTCTGAGCATATCTGAGGGTTTCTGCCCAGGTTTCTAACATAGCTGAAGAAGGCTTTGTGGTTGTCTTTAGTGTCCTTAGCGATTTTTCTCTCAAAGTTGGCCTTGGATGTTTTTATGAGAGAACGTAGTTTTCTGCTAGTGTTGATCAGAGATGTCTTCCCTTTATGGGATTTTGCTCTGTCGTGCAGTAGCTTCCTTCTTTTGTTATACAATTTATTAATGGCTGAGGTCCACCAGACAGGGCGCTTGCCTTTGGTGGAGAGGGTCTTGGATTTATCTGGGATTGCATGATCCATGCATTCTTGGAGATGTCCATAGAAAGCATTTGTGAAGGATTCAGCATTGTGGGATGTGGTATCCACTGGCCCAGTGGGCTTAAAGGATACCATCTCAGTCTTAAGAAGAGTGAAGTCTGCTTTTGAGAAGTTTTTCACTGTGGTCTTTTGTGCTGGGGGTGAGGTGGGATATGTATATCCAGGGTGATTAGTTTGTGGTCAGATCTCACTAGTGAGGGGTATACCTCCGGTGTGGAGCATTTTGTCCCCATGTTTGTGGTGATCAGGTCTAGTAATATTATCTCCCTTAGTGGGAGAGGTGACTAGTTGTTCCAGTGCATTTGAATTATGAATTACAGGAACCTTTGGGCTAGGGTGTTAGGGCTAGAATAATGTACCCAATCTATGTTAGGATAGTTGAAGTCTCCCAGTATGATGGTATTTTGTGATGCATTCATATCCTCCAATGTCTTCAGGAAGGCTGAGTGGGGTTCCTGAGATTGGGAGGGTGGTCTGTAACATGCTACCAGTTGTATAGCAGTTTTGCCTATGGTTAGTTGCACCTGTATGGTCTCCGATGCTTCATGTGTTGCTACTAACCTGGAGGTGTGGGTGTCCTTGATGAATATGGACACTCCCCCTCCCTTTGTGGTTCGGCCCGGGTTTTTGGGCCGAAAGCATATGAGGTATAGCCTGGTAGCGCTGGGGTGTTCTCAGGAGCCTTGAACCAGGTTTCAGTTACTGCACGGACGTCTATGCTCTCCATACTGAGGAGTGCATCAAGAGCCTGCATCTTGAGATTTAGACTTCTGGTATTGAACAGCATTACCCTTAGTTTTTTTTCCATTTTTGTTTTCTAAGGAGGTGGGTTTGTCTTTTGAGCCTTGCCTAAAAAAGGCACTATGGGGGTGGCAAAGAGCCTTAGCCAATATCCGGAAGCCCAGTAGTGACAGGTGCAAGCCGTCCCTTGCGAAGCAGTGTGGCTTGCCCAACATGTCATCCCAAGCAGACAGACATTGGATCCCCTTAGAATGACACCAGTACTTGAGCCAATTATTAAAGCTGATCATCTTGTCTTTGTATTGTGGCATCATTCTTGGTGAGGGCAAGATGCTGGTCAGGGTCATACCAGCCTGGGCTACATAATCAGAGAGCTCCTCTATCTCTTTTCATGTAGTCCAGGGAGGTACGTCTCAGGTCATTCACGCCAGCATGGACAATGACGGAGTCATATTTGTATTTGCTTTGGAGTGACCTGAGTGCGTGTGTTATGTGGCGGATCCTAGCTCCCGATAGGCAGCTCACAGTCACCTTCTCCTTGTTCAGCCTGGTAAGCGGGACATCAGTGTGTCTGACTGTAGAGTCACCTATTACTAGTGTGTCAGGGATGGTGTTTGGCCTTAAGGGCTGTGATTGATTGACACACTGATTTATTGAAGTATGTGTTGCATGTGTTTTGTTTTGAGGTGGTGGATTTTTGGATGTCTGCTTTGGGAGCCTCTGTTATTTTGGTAAGTTTTTTATTAGAGCCTCCGAGTATGTCTTTGTGTTTTTATGTGTTTGGTTTGCAGTTGTGGTAGGTCTATGTGGGAGGTCTATGTGGGACTGGGTTTGTTGTGTGTGGTTACCATCTCCTCCTGTCTGGTCATGCCAGCCCTGAGTTGAGAGAGTTCAGCCTCCAATTTGGCTATATAGTTGCACCTCTCACATGTATTTGTGTTTGTTGGGAGGAGGAGAGGGTTGTCTGTGTACATGAGACAATTGTAGCATTGTCTCAAGATACCCAGATTAACCAGCTGAACTGGAGAGGATGCCAGTAGTCTACCACTTGACATGCTAGAACAGTATAAGGGAGTGCTGTGCCTTTAAGGAAAGTGGATATTCACAGGGGTGGTAGGTGGATGTAGCGCTTACTTTAGTATGAGAGTACTTACTTAGTAGAGAAGTTTTGAGAACAAGTGCTAGGCTTATAATATAGCGAGTAGCCTGATTATACTAAGAGTAGAGCTTCCTTAAGGGAAAATTTGAAGAGCAGACTTGGCAGAGCAAGAAGAAGTTTAACCTTGTTTAACTGGCACTGCGCTATGCGCACAATCGCTCAAAGCCGCGCAAACGCGGATTTTAAACAGGGAACTTCAAAAGAGCTAGAAATGGTCCAAAACAACCAATTATTACAGCTCTTGTGCTGAGGTCACTTCCTACAGGGACAGGTAGGCTGCTCAAGGCTCCCCACTCCCACTGGTGAGCAAAGAAACTTCCTTCTATCCAAGTAAGGTAATTGACAACACAGGAACTACACCACAGCCCAGAATACAGCAAAGCCTGTAAACTGGTCTAAACTAGTCGAGGAGAGGCGGGAAAACAAGGATTATTTTTTTGTTTTTAGATGGAAAAAACACAGAAAATGCAGAAACCGTAATAAATCAGTTACACAGGCTAGCACACTTTAGTGGGCAGCCTCAACAGTTAAATTAAACAAACAAACTTTCGACCAATTTAGACTAAAATGTAACTTTAAGTGCAGATATTAAATAATGCAGCGAACAGCTAAAAAAAACAGTTTAAGCTTGTTTAGGGTAAGCTAGAGAAGGTATTTCAAGTAAAAAAAACAACAAAGATACTTAAATCAAGAAAGTAGTCGCTTTTCTGAGTTCTCTGTAGCTAGGACCACTCTGCAGGACCACGAGGAGCTTGTCTGAGTAGTGTAAGTCTTGGAAAGTGGCAGAGTCCGATCAGATATCTGATATAAGAGACTCAGTGAGGAGAAATGAAAATAGAAAACACCTAGTTATGGCAAGTACGTAACTTATAATTAATTGAAAACATATTTCTGTGGAAAAATTGTTCATTTTTCTTTTCCGGTACTAGCATGGTGTTTGAACATACCTTTTTAGTGGAGTCTGCATGTCCTCCCCATAGTTGGGTAGCATTCGAAAGACATGCGTGCGTAAATGGGCGTGCCTTCGTTGAAGGTTTGGCATTGAGCTGGCACCTCAGTGTTTCGTAAAAATATACTGCCAATCGTTAGCGGACCGGAGTTCTGCTGTGGTGACCCTTTATCGGGAAAAGCCAAAAGACAGACACAACAACAGCGCAGTAAAAAGGACAACTTTTGTGGACTGGTAGTTCTACCATTGTTTGCTGCTTTTCTTCCCAGGAAAGAGGCACCATGGTCAGCTTGACCATGGAGCAGATCTCAGCTCCCATGGTCAGTTGTCCTTCCAGCCACAAAAAGAAAAACTTAAACAGCATTTTAAACCACATCAGGCTAGTAATTTGCCTTTGTTGCAGGAGGGCGACTGTTCTGTGGCCATTTGTTGTATGTCATTCCACTTATCCTTTACCCTGGAGCCCCCCGGTGTAGCACCTATAGCCGCTATGTACAGGAGTTTAGCCACATTCTCTGTGGCTGTTGGAGCTCCCTCAGTGGGCATGGGAGAGCCACTGTTGTCTGTCCTGGGAGAGGGAATAGGGAATGCGTTCCTGTTGTATCAGAATGCTGTACCCATCCATGAGGAGACAGCTGCTGCCATTAGTAATACGTTTGGTTTCATTTTTCCTGTTTTTTCTGTAATAAAAAAAAAAAAAAAAAAAAAAAAAGTGCATCTGTAGTCATATTCCTTTCGACAGGATGAATATACTGGTTTTCGCTCAGGGTTTAACAAAGGCTATAAGACTTTTCTTGTAAAGTAGTTTGTGGTAAAAGAGGGATTCCTCTTTTCCTGAAAAGATCCAAGATTCTGCATTGGAACAGGAAGATGCAGAGACAGATTCAGGGTGTTTCTCACTGATTTTTGGTTCAGGTTAAGATGAGAGCTCTGATGTTCTTCATCTCACATTGCTGCAGTCATAACCTGTGGGTAGTCCGCTGTCCTCGGTCGGCCCGAATACCAAAGTGTTAGGCTGGCGTCGGTCATGGTCGCTTAGATCTGACGTCAGTACGCCGTGGTACTAAAGCGCATGACCGACGTCATATCCTCAGTCTTTCTTGCCGCATGGTCCGAAGCAGAAGCAGCGTTTGCAAGTGCCGTTCGGCGTCCTGAAATTTTCGTATTCTGAGTTTCAGACCGAAGACCAAGTTGGGCTAAGTACCCGTTGGGAATATTTTGTCTTTTCTTGCCTCAGTTAAATCCGGATGTCAGAAAAAGTGAATAATTGTATTTCTTGTGGGAAACAGATACCTCATAGGGATTACCACTCTCTCTGTATTCCTTGTTTGGGGCCTGAGCACGACGTAGTCGGGTGTCGCTTTTGTGCTAAATTTAATAAGCGCACCATTAAACGTAGGTTAGATTGTGCTAGGCTTGTCTTGATGGCGGTGTAATTACAATATGCCGTCAGATCCTCCGCCCGCTACCACGAAGAAGCGTAAAGAGAAATCGCTGAAATCCAAGCAGGATGAGTCGTCCGTCCCGGACGCCGGTTCTTTAGAAACCACGGTGGAATCTGTGGATCCGGCCGAGGTTTCAGTTGAGTCTCAGGGGGAACCTTTAGTTTTGCAAGATGTGGCCTCTCAGGAGTCGGGTCAGGCTGAGGGGGCCTCTCAGGTTGCTGTGCTCCCTTCTTTGCATAAGGTGGTTAGGCCTTCTCCCTCTGTCTCTAAGGTACCTTCAAAGGCCAGGCCTGGTTTGTCTTCCTCTGGTGTCAGTCCTAGTTCTGCAGGTACTGTGCCTAAAAAACACATGCTTAAAATGGCAGAAGATTTGATTACCTTGATCAGAGGTTCTATGCCCCCTCCAGATAAGAGGCCTAGGGTGGAGCCAGAGGTGGAAGGATTGGAACATTCTTCAGATTATTCAGAGTCTTCGGCTGAAGACATTCAGGATTTTCCCCCTTATTTTGATTCTGACGCAGAGGATTCTAGTCCTTCTGCTTCCCCTCCAGAGGATTTTTCTTTTTCAGAAACCCTGCATTCTATGAGGGAGCATTTTAAATGGGAAGGTCAGGATTTCTCAGATTCCCGAAAGAGGCTTAGGGAATTCTTGTTTTTACCACAACATAGGCCCCTGGCTATACCTCCGGTTTTGGATGTTGTACAGGATGTTTTCTCTGAGGCTTCCCTAAATCCAGACTCTGCCTCCTGCCCCGGTTAAGCCAGACAGGTATTACAGGGTGCCAGAGGCTCATAAATATTTGTATAAGAGCCCTAGGGCTGACCCAGAAACTATTAGCCAGGGACCTAAGGGTGTCAGGGCTTCTGTTGTAAAGAATCCAGTTCCCATGGATAAGGACTCTAGAGCTCTGGATAGGTGGGGTAAAAAAGTGTATACCTCTTCCACTCTTGCAATGAGGGCTTTAAATTGCCAGTTTCATATGCTGAAGTACCAGAATTTTCTTCTTAGTCAATTGAAATCTAAGGTGGATGCTTTAGCAGAGGGCATAGAATGTAAAGAATTACAGGATTTGGTTCATGCCTCTGATCAGGTGGGTAAGCATTCTTTGCAGTGTGGTTTTGATGCTTTGCAGGCCTCTTCCAGGGTGGCTGCCACTGGATCAGTTATTCGTAGGCACGCCTGGCTTAAGGATCAGAACTTGTCAGAGCATGTTAAAGCTCGAATTTTGGATGCTCCCCTTCAGTCTGAAGTTTTGTTTGGTTCTCCTGTGGAGTCAGTCTTGAAGAAAATGGAGGACAAAGCTAAGTCTTTGCAGACTGTTAAAGATTTTTTTGCAGGTGCAGCCCCCTAAGTTAGCAGAAATTGGCCTACTAAGGGATGGGCTTACCCTTCTTCTGATTTACAGTCTAGGGGCAGATCTAGACGTGGTAGGGGCAGAGCTCATGCACAGGGTTCTTTTAGGCCTAGGACGTGGAGTTCCCCTGCACAGTCTACAGGTGAGGGCAGGGGCCAGTCCTTTCGTAAACAGACCCAATGACCTGCATCTTCAGCTGCCCGATCCTTCCTGTCTGGCAGCTCCTCTGGGAGGAAAGTTGGCACTTTTCAGGCAAAATTGGCTTTGTCACCCAGGACAAATGGGTGTTGGACATTATAAACCGAGGCTACAAGTTTTATTTCCACACATTGCCCCCTTTCAAAGGCATGCCAGACGTTCCTCCTCAGCAAAAGGCAGAGGCTCACAAACAGATTTCTTTACTTCTTCAAATGGGAGCTATCCAGCAGGTCCCTCCATCAGAGGTGGGCCTAGGATTTTATTCTCGCCTGTTTCTTGTACCAAAGAAAGGAAACACTTGGAGGCCAATTCTGGATTTGTCCATTCTCAACACATACCTGGACATTCCAAAATTCAAAATGTTGACTTTGCAATAACTTCTACCTCTGCTAGGCAAAGATCACTGGATGGTAACTCTGGATCTCAAGGAGGCTTATCTTCATATTCCTATCAGGCCAAGCTGCAGGAGATTCCTGCGTTTTCGGGCTGGGACTTTACATTATCAGTTCTCTGCATTGCCCTTTGGCTTATCTACTGCGCCCAGGGTGTTCACAAAGGTTCTGGCTCCGGTGATAGCCTTCTTACGGTTAAGAGGAATACAAATTTATCCTTATTTGGACGATTGCCTGATTCTGGCTCAAGACAAAGACAAGCTACTTCACCATCTTCAGTATGTTATGGCAGTGCTAAGGTGCCTAGGGTATTCTGTGAACGAAATAAAGTCCAGTCTAGTACCCTCTCAGGACATGTGCTTTCTGGGTGTGAGACTGAATACAGCCTCTCAGATGGCTTTTTTGACCCCGGACAAGCAAAGAAATCTTACCATTTACTTCCAACGATTGTCTCTCCTGTCCAGGCTGACTGCAAGGACAGTCCTTCAAGCCTTGGGGTTCATGGCATCTTGTATTCTGGTGCTTCCCAATGCCAAACTGCATATGAGGAAGTTACAATGGTATCTCAAAAGTGTATGGACTCAGCACTGCCACGATTTGGACACTGTCATTCAGATAATACCTTGCATTCAGAAGGAATTTTTGTGGTGGGCTCAGGAATGTCACCTAAACAAGGGACTCTCTGTGACCCGACCAGAGGCGAGTCAGATCTTAACGACAGATGCCTCTGACAAGGCTTGGGGAGCACACCTCAATGGAAAATGGGTTCAAGACACGTGGCCTGCCAGACTTCAACATTTGCATATCAACATGAAGGAGATGTTAGCAGTCCAATTTGCATTGATGGCCTTCAAGGATCTACTTCACCCAGGACAAGTGTTGATTCAAACAGACAACACAACTGTCATGTGGTACATCAACAAGCAAGGGGGAACCCATTCGTACCCACTTTGCAGGCAAGCTATGATTTTGTGGGAGACTGCTCTCAGTTTGCACCTCACTCTTCAGGCAAGGGTTCTGCCAGGAGCACAGAACTCCTTAGCGGATGTTTTGAGCAGACAGATGGTGGATCCCCACGAGTGGAAATTGGATCCTCATGTATTTCGACAGTTGACAGTGTTTTGGGGACTCCAGACATAGATCTGTTCGCTTCTCCACTAAATTTCCAGCTGCCAAAGTTTTGCACAAAGATGTTTCATCCAAAAGCTTGGAAAGTGGATGCTCTTTCATTCAATTGGAACAATCTTCACGTCTATGCCTTTCCTCCTCTGCCTCTCCTTCCCAAGGTGCTCTTGAAGGTCATACAGGACAAGCCCTCCATGATTCTTATAGCTCCAGATTGGCCACGTCAGCACTGGTACCCTCTGCTGAGGAGTTTAGTACGGGAGCCTCCTTGGCCTTTGCCAGCAAGTTCACACCTTTTGACCCAGGCAGGCAATCATTTCATCAATGTCAAGATACAGTCCCTGCATCTGGCAGCCTGGCATATTCGGTTCTAGACCCTGGAGGGTCGCAGCTTCCTCAACAAGTTTTGAATGTTATTTTGGAGGCCAGACGGCCTAGTACAAGGAAGGTTTATGCTGATAAATGGAGGAGATTTTTTCTTTGGAGCAAAGCAAAGTGCTTTGATGTTTCAGTACCTAATTTGAGTGTTTCACTTCAGTATCTTACAGAATTACTAGACAAAGGTTTGTCTTTCTCCTCTGTAAAAGTTCATGCTGCAGCCATTTCTGCTCACTATGACTGTGACCCACCTTTATTCTCTCATCCTTTGTTCAAGCAATTTCTTAGAGGGCAAAGAACATAAGACCCCCACGTAGAGCTCCTACTCCTTCCTGGGATCTCAATTTTGTGTTGGAGAAACTCACTTTATCTCCTTTTGAACCTGCAGCTTCAGCTGAGTTGAAGTTTTTGTCTTGGAAGACAGCTTTTTTGTTGGCCATTACGTCTGCTAGAAGGGTATCTGAATTACAGGCTCTAATGGCAGTTGAACCCTTCCTAATTTTTCATAAGGACAGGGTCTCTTTGTGTACTAACCCTACTTTCATGCCTAAAGTGGTCTCAAATGTGGCCTTGAACCAGTCTATTCATTTGCCTACTTTTTATGCTGATCCCCAAAATAAAGGGGAAAAGATTTTGCACTCTTTTGGATATTCACAGGCAGTTGCGTTATTATTTGAGCAGAACTAAAGGGTTCAGACAGTCTCAACAGTTGTTTGTTTCTTTTGCTTTGGGTTCTCAGGGGAAACCTGTTTCTAAACAAACTATTTCTAAGTGGATTGGTCATTGTATTGCTTTTTGTTCTCATCATGGTAAGGAGATTCCGGCTGGAATTAGACCTCATTCCACTAGGGCTACTGCCACTTCTACTGCTTTTCTGAGGGGTGTAGCTACTAAAGATATTTTGGAGGCAGCTACTTGGAGTTCAGTGCACACTTTTTCTAAACATTATCATCTCCCTCTTTATTCAAAATCTAGGGCTGGGTTTGCCACTGCAGTTTTGCAGGGCATGTTAGCAGCTCCCAATGCTTTATGATTTTGCCAACCTCCCTTTACCTTTGCTTTGGGATTCTACCCACAGGTTATGACTGCAGCAATGTGAGATGAAGAACATAGTACAGTTTTGTACCTACCATAAATGTAGATGTTCGAAGATCCACATTGCTGCAGTCCAATTTTCCCTCCCTCCTTCCCCACTGTATTTTGGGGTGGTTGTGTGGTTTGGGTTGTAAATATTGTTTGTACATGGGTGGTTGGATGTTTTCCTGTTTTTTGGCTATGGCCTTTTCTTTTTAGGGCCTTCTGACATCTGGGGCAAGAAAGACTGAGGATATGACGTCGGTCATGCGCTTTAGTACCATGGCGTACTGACGTCCGATCTAAGCGACCGTGACCGACGCCAGCCTAACACTTTGGTATTCGGGCCGACCGAGGACAGCGGACTACCCACAGGTTATGACTGCAGCAATGTGGATCTTCGAACATCTACATTTATGGTAGGTACAAAACTGTACTTTTCTGTTCCCTACCTGAGGGGTTTATTTTTCTCTAGGGCTATTGTTAGAATGTGCCAGTGTTTTCAGTGGAAGAACACTGAAGTTTCTCAGTCCCTCAGAAAATGCTGAGTTGTTACAGAAGAGTTTTCCAGAACCTACACCCATTTCTACTGTTAGGAGTGAGTGAGTGAGTGAGTGAGTGAGTGAGTGAGTGAGTGAGTGAGTGAGTGAGTGAGTGAGTGAGTGTTACTGCCTGCATTTTACCTGTTAGCCAGCCAGCTGTGCCAAGAAGGCAGATAGGATGTTTTTATATGCTATTCCCAAGCCTGACCTAGCAGATGTAATTTTAGTTAATTCCAATTCTACTCTCTCTAATCAGAGTGGGAAACATATTGATAGGTGTGTACTTCTATAACTTTGATTTTCATAATTTTGAATTGTCTGATTCATATGTTTTAAAAGTTTCCTCTGACAAATTATAGAATTGTATCTGTAGGTTCTTCTTGTGAGGAAAAATCTGCTTTAAATGTCTTGGTTTTCTACTTGTTTGTTGTACGACTCCTGATGCCATTACCAGGCTATGGCCACTGTTACTGTTTTAAGGCGATTTGCATAGCTGCATTCTCAGAACCTTCCAGATAAAAATTAGATTCTAAAATTTCCTTTAGATTGATATTTAGCGTTTGGCTCTTCTACAGCACAGGTTATCAAAAAATGTGATGAGAGATAGAAGCTGATCTAGGGAATCTGTTTCCAGCTATCCTTTTGCATATTGTCCAAGGGATTTTTTTCTCCTCTTCCTTTTTTGGCAGGAAACTGAATAAATGTCTCATCAAAATTTAGGGAAACAGACATTTGAGAAGGAATGCCAAGTGAATTCCAAAAAGAAGTCTGTGACCTCCTAGAACCAAGGATAGTCCAATATATCCGATTATTCAAGACCTTGTGAACCCTCCCACACTGGGTCCCTTTTTTTCTTCCAGAAAGTCTTAATCTCTCTTTTTTTTTTCTCTTGGGCAACAGATTGTTTCCAATAAATGGGTTTAGATTATCATTCAAGGTTACAGATGGCAGTGGGAGGAGATTCCTCCTTTCCAGGAGGTCATTACTCTTCCTGCATCTAAGACTCTTGTTTCCATCCTATTCAGTACATGCTGTCCCAAAAACTGATAAAACCAGATGTTCATCGTGTTTCACTGTTGCAGTCATTACACTTGGGTTATCCTGCTGGCAGGCGACCTGCAGTCGGCCCGAGTTCCAAAGTCTTGGTCTGGCGTCTGTTGCTGTCGCCTCTTTCCTGACGTCAGTGCGCCAGGGGTATAAAAGATACAACCGACACCATTTTCTTCAGTCTTTCTTGCTGCGCGGTGCCCGAAGCAAAAGTAGTTCGCACGTGCCGGTTGGCCGACTCCTGAGATTTTTAAAATTGAGTTTCGGAACCAAAGTCTTCAATAATGTTAAGTACCCCGTTGGGGAAACTTTTTTCTTGCTCCAGACCGATGTCAGTAAACGTTAATAATTGTATTTCTTGTGGGAAGGAAATACCTCATAAGGACTTTCACTCTTACTGTATTCCTTGCCTAGGCCCTGACCGCGACGTTACTATTTGTCGGTTTTGTGCTAGATTCAATAAACGCACTATTAAACGTCTGTTTGATTTTGCTTTACATTATTTTGGCCGAAGGTTTAATTACATAATGCCGTTGGAACAACCGACCGGAATTTATAAAAAAACGCAAAGACAAAGAAAAGGACATGCATCCGAGGTCCAAAACCGACGAAGTCTCTTCTAGGCCAGTCGCCGGTTCTCAGCGAGGCACTTTCGCAGCCCCTGACACCCGCTACCTCAGAGCCACAGGCAGTTACCGGCAGCCACGTGGAGACACCGAGGCCTGTGGAATCTCAAGGTATTGGGCCTACGGAAACTATACTCTCAGATGGGTCAGGAGCTGCTGAGCGGGCATCTGCTTCTGAGTGT
The DNA here is from genome assembly GCF_019279795.1 of Protopterus annectens. Taxonomy (NCBI): domain Eukaryota; kingdom Metazoa; phylum Chordata; order Ceratodontiformes; family Protopteridae; genus Protopterus; species Protopterus annectens. The sequence goes on from NC_056739.1 coordinate 222,878,158, forward strand.
GTTTTCAGACCTTCACAGCTTACAATTAAGCCCAATACAGCAACAAAGGCAAAGTCAAAAACACCATTAAAGACAAGGAAACAAGTACAGCATTTTCCAGAACAGTCATCCATGCCAAAGAAACGGATGCTTAAAATGGCCGAAGACCTAATTACTTTAATCAGGGGTTCCCATCCCCCTCCTAACAAAAGGCCTAGGCAAGACACTGACTATGATTCCTCTGACCAGGTTTCCATTTCTTCTGATTCTTCTTCTGATCAGGGATCAGGATCCCTATGAGGACTCTGATGCTGAAGAGTCTATACCTTCAGCCTCTCCACCTGAGGATTATTCTTTTGGGGAAACCCTGCACACCATGAGGGAGCATTTCCATTGGGAGAGCAAGGATTATTCAGAATCCAAGAAAAGGCTCAGAGACTTCCTTTTATTGCCTCAGCATAGGCCCCCTGGCTATTCCTCCTGTGCTTGATATTGTTGATGTTTTTTTCTGAATCCAGTCCGTCTCCCGATTCCTTACCCCCTGCACCAGTCAAGCCAGACAGGTATTACAGGGTCCCTGACTCTCATAAATTTTTTTAAAAAAAACTCACTGCGGACCCAGAAACAATTTCTCAGGGTCCTAAAGGGGTTGAGGCTTCTACTGCTAAAAATCCTGTCCCCTCAGATAGGGATTCCAGAGCTCTGGACAGATGGGGGGAAAAAAGTTTATACTCCTGCTACTTTAGCTGTAAGAGCTTTAAACTGCCAGTTTCACATGCTTAAATATCAACAATACCTTATTAAAACAGAAAACGGTTTCAAATTCAGAAAGTCCTGACAGTAAGGAAATGCAGGATTTATTGCATGCAGCTGAACAAGTGGGAAAGCATACTCTGCAGTGTGGTTTTGATTCATTAGAGGCTTCTTGTAGAGCCGCAGTTACAGGCTCTGTTATTCGAAGGCATGCTTGGTTGAAAGAACAAAGTTTACCTGATCATGTTAAAGTAAAATTATTGGATGCACCACTACAGCATGATACTTTTGTTTGGTGTTAAGGCAGAAGAGGTGTTAAAGAAAATGGAGGATAAAGCAAAATCAATGCAGACAGTGAAAGATTTCTTACAGGTTCAACCACCTAGATTTAGCAGAAACTGGCCTTCAAAAATTTGATCCTTTCCAGTGTCAGACAGGCCACAAAGAGGCAGATGCAGATGCCCAAGAGGCAGATCTCAGCCCCAAGGCTCCTACAGACCTAAACAATGGGGTGCTTCAGCCCCCAAAGGAGGGGAAGATAAATCACAACCTTATAGGAAACAGTCCCAATGACTTCCCTCTACAAATGCCAAGCACTTACCTTTTGACAGCACCCCTAGGGGGAAAGCTAGCACTTTTCTGAAATAATTGGCACATGATCACCCGGGACCAATGGGTGCTGAATATTGTTTCTCAGGGTTATAGGTTCCACTTTTATATTTATCCAAGATCAGAAGGTATGCCAGACCTGCCACAAAACCAATGGGCAGAGGCACAAAAACAGATTGCTGCTCTTATGGACATGGGAGCTATTCAAAAAGTTCCACAGCAAGAACAGGGACAAGGATTTTACTGAAGACTTTTCTTAGTACCCAGAAAGGGCAAAGCCTGGAGACCAATACTGGACCTGTCAGTCCTAAATACTTTCCTGGATGTTCCAAAATTCAAAATGTTAACACTACACCAACTTCTGCCCATGCTGGGCAAGAAGGCTTGGCCTAGTTACTTTGGACCTTAAGGAGGCGTTCCTGCATGTCCCAATCAGACAATCGTGCAGAAGATACCTCAGATTCATAGCAGGCTCAATGCATTACCAATTCTCTGCACTGCCCTTTGACTTATCTACTGTGCCCAGGGTCTTCACAAAATGTCTGGCACCAGTAATTGCATTTTTCAGACAGAAAGGAATTCAAATATATCCCTATTTGGACGACTGCCTTATTCAAGCAGAGAGCAAGGACATTCTTCTAAAGCATCTGGCGTTTGTAAAAAGAATACTAATCTGCCTAGGGTAGACAGTAAACGAAAAGAAATCAAAAGTAGTGTCCTCTCAAGAGATAATATTCCTGGGTGCAAGCTTAAATACAACTGCCCAGATGGCTTATCTCACGCCAAACAAACAAAGGCAACTGACTCATTACTTTCAAATGATGGCAACAAAAACCCAGCTCCCTGCAAGAAAAATTCTGCAGGCCCTGGGCTTCATGGCATCCTGCATTCTACTAATTCCATATGCAAAACTGCATATGAGGAAACTACAATAGTATCTAAAAAGTGTTTGGACTTAGCATTGGCACAGCCTGGAGACGTTCATTACTTTAATTCCCTGTCTACAACAGGAGTTTCGATGGTGGTCCCAGGCCTGTCACCACAACAAGGGACAGCCTTTCACCTTACCCACAGCCAGGCAGACAATAACGGATGCATCGGATTATGCCTGGGGGCACATATGGCAGGAAAATGTCTTCACGGCACGTGGCCCAAGGAACAAATGCGTCTTCACATCAATCAAAAAGAGATGCTAGCTGTACAGAATGCCCTGATAGCTTTCAAGGACCTACTACATCCAGGACCACTATTAATAAAGACGGAAAATACCACAGTTATGTGGTACATAAACAAGCAAGGGGGCACACATTCCTACCCCCATGCAGGCAAGCAAGGGGGCACACATTCCTACCCCCATGCAGGCAAGCCATGACTTTGTGGAACACAGCACTGACCTATCAAGTTCATCTCCAGGCACAATTCCTGCCAGGAACAAAAATACACTGGCAGACTAACTAAGCAGAAATCTCATGAACCCTCATGAATGGAAGCTAAATCCACAAGTTTTCAGCATGATAACGAGGAAATGGGGGCGCCCAGACATGGATCTTTTTGCCTCCCCTCACAATTACCAAATACAGAAATTTTGCACAACAACTTATCACTCTCAAGCATGGAAAGTGGATGCTCTATCATTCAGCTGGAAAGGCCTGACAGTCTATGCCTTCCCTCCGATGCCTCTTCTTACCAGGGTGCTACTAAAAGTCAGACAAAGGCCAAAAATGATTCTGATTGCCCCAGACTGGCCACGCCAGCACTGGTACCCAATTCTAAAGAGTTTGTCTCAAGACTCGGCTTGGCTTCTGCCTCAAATTCCTCAAATTCCTCATCTACTGACGCAACAAAACAATCAGATTCAGCACAGTCCGCTCAGAACCTTAAACCTGGCAGCATGGCAGATAATGTAGCCACTCAGACTGCACCTCTCTCTAAAGCTGTTATGGATGTCATTTTAGAAGCCAGGAGGCCCAGCACTAGGAAATCTTATGCAGAAAAATGGAAGAGATTCTGTGCTTGGAAGCAGGCTCAAAGGCTCGAACCACTTGTCCCTTATATACCTCAGATTTTAAAATACCTAACTGAGATGCTGGACAAAGGCTTATCTTTTTCATCTGTTAAAATCCATGCCTCTGCCATTTCAGCCCATTACAATACGGGACCTCCTATTTTCTCTCCTCCTCTACTACGACAGTACCTCAGAGGGGCAAAAAATATAAGACCCCCAAGGAGAGCACCAGTACCAACTTGGGACCTCAATTTTGTTTTAGAAAAACTCACACTGCCTCCTTTTGAACCAGCCAGCACAGCTGATCTAAAATTCTTATGGAATACTGCTCTGCTCCTAGCAATAACTTCAGCAAGAAGAGTCTCAGTTACAGGCATTAATGGCTGTGGAACCTTTCCTCATTTTTCATCAAGACAGGATTTCTCTAAGGACAAACCCAACATCCATGCCAAAAGTGGTCTCCAATGTGGCTTTAAACCAAATCATTCATTTACTTACTTTTTACCCAAATCCCCAGAATAAAGGGGAGAGACTTCTGCACGCTTTGGATATACACAGACAGCTACGATTCTACTTGGACAAACCTAAAGCTTTCAGAAAAACTGAGCAACTGTTTGTAGCCTATGCTGCAGGATCACAAGGAAAATCTATTACAAAGCAGACAATCTCAAAATGGATAGGACACTGCATCCGCTTCTGTTATGCACAACATGGCAAATCAGTGCCTAAGGGCATCGGGCCTCTTTGTACCAGAGCAGCAGCCACTTCAGCAGCTTTCCTCTGAGGAGTACCAACCAAAGACATTTTAGAAGCTGCAACCTGGAGCTCAGTGCACACTTTCACCAAGCACAACCACTTACCTCTCTACTCTAAATCCAGAGCAGGCTTTGCGACTGCAGTTCTGCAGGGCCTGGTAGCCTCTGCAAATCCAATTTAGACCCAGCCGCCCAACCTCAGCTTTGGGATTCTAACCAAGTGTAATGACTGCAACAGTGAAACAGGATTAACATAGTACAGTTGTGTACCTACCATAAATGTCGATGTTCGAGTGTATTCACTGTTGCAGTCCAGGTTACCCACTCACCATCCCCCTTTTTTCATTGCTGGGACTTTTCTGTACTTCTCATCTCTGTACAACCTATGTGGTGTATTTGCTTGTAGATGAAGGAAATGTTTATAGTAATATATGCATGTATTTGGGCATAATTTTATCTTTTCAGCCTTCCTATCTGGGGGCACCTGACATCTGGGGCAAGAAAAACTGAAGAAAATGGCGTCTGTTGCATCTTTTATACCCCTGGTGCACTGACGTCAGGGAAGAGGCGACAGCAACCGACGCCGGACCAAGACTTTGGAACTCGGGCCGACTGCGGGTCGCCTGCCAGCAGGATAACCCAAGTGTAATGACTGCAACAGTGAATACACACTAACATCTACATTTATGGTAGGTACACAACTGTACTTTTCCTTCCCAAGCAAGGAAAAATTTTTATTCATGGATGTTGGTGCCAAAGAAAGAAATTGCTTCGACACCAGTTCTGCACCTTTCTTTCCTAAACCAGTTTGTAATACTGCCCAATTTCTAAATGTCTCTTCACAATTGCTTACCTCCTCTTCCTCATTAAAGTTTCCTAGTAACACTGCATCTAAGAAATGCTCATCACATCCATATTCTTCCAAACTTAGTGTTTCTTAATGTGATCCAGACATATAAAACCTAATCAGGATTCTACCTTAACTTTTGGACTATTCATTGCATCAAGAGTGTTCACATAGTGTCTAGCTCCAGTTATAGCTCATTGCAGGCTACAAGATGTCCACATTTTTCATATTTGGACGACTTGCTTATGTTTGCAGAGCCTTTTTCTAGTGTCTTAACTCTCTCTCTCTCTTTTGGGGACAGATCTCTTCCACAGACTGAGATTCAAGAGATGAGGTAAAAAATCTTTCTGGACTCCCTCACACAATATTGTGTTCGTGGGATGTCAACTAGACACCACAGTTCAGAGAGCTTTACTTCCACAGGAAAAAAAAAGATGCTTGTTTAGATCTATTTCTAAGATTTTCCAGTCAGACTTTGGTCACTGTGAGGGAATACCTCAGGATTTTGGGTCTTATGGCATCTGTGATTCTCACGATACCCCTGGTAAGACTCCACATGAGAAGGATACAATGATATTTGAAATCTCTTAGGTATTTGCATCAGCACCCTTATTTTTCAATACCCAGTTCTTTGGTTTGGGAGACGAGACAATAGATATCCTTAATCCGGGATTCCCGTACTCCCTCTGCGCTCTAGAGCGGTCACTACAGACTCTTTGGACTTGGCTTTGGTAGCAGTTTCAGGAGGGATTAAAGTGCAAGGGTGTGGGTAGCAGTTTCAGGAGGGATTAAAGTGCAAGGGTGTGGGCCACCAAAGACAATACAAGTACATAAATATCTAGGAGATGCTTGCCCTGGTCAAAGCTCTCAAATCTCTGAACCATCTTTGGCCCCTGGGACCTCTTCATTGTGGTGTCATGCAGTACCAGTCTTTCTGTACATCAGCAAGCAAGGGGTTACCAAAATGTTCCCCCTTTGAAAACTAGACATGTTAATTTGGGTTACAGTCTCACTCTACAGGCATCTTGCATTCCTTCAGAGCAAACTGTGTGTGGCAGACCAGCTGAAGCAGGACCAAGGCAGACCCTAATGAATGGAAACTATTAGTGAGTCTTCCAAAATTTGATCTATATGTGTGGAGTTAGAGTAAACCTTTTCGCTTTCTCTTTGAACAGTCAACTGGCAAGAGTCTGTTCCAGGACCTTCTGCACCAAGGCCTGGAAGACATGTGCCTTTTCTTTTTTTTCCTTGGACAGGAATGTTCCTGTATGCTTTTTCCACTGATATCCAGCATACTTCTGAATATTAAGGAATCCCCCAAGATCATTGTGGTGACTTCCTTCTGGTCCAGGCAACCATGGTTTTCCCCATCTTTGAGGAAATGGCCAGGGTCAATTACCCCAAGCTTTCTCACAGACTGGATCTACTCAAACAAGAAGTAGGGGGTAATTAAACTCCAGCCCCATTCATCTTCAATAGACTGTGCGGATGATAAGGTCTTGATTCCCTTTAGGCCTCTCTTTACAGAGGGCATGCAGCAGGCACTAATGGAGGCAAGAAAGACGGTTACTGGAAAATCATTTATTTAGTAAATGGGGAAAGGTTTTCTGGTTCTGTTTTAGACAGTAACTGTTACAAATATTGCTAAAATAAAGCATCTATCTACAGTCTTAGTCCTCCATCAAGGTTCATATATTGGCTATTTCAGCATGTCTGCCCATAGATCCTCCTCTTTCGATGCATTGTCATGTCAAAATGCTTATGAAAGGGATTTTGCATAAGAGGCCTCCAAGAAAACTGGTGACTCATCCTTGCTATCTTAATTTTGTGTTGGAGAAGGCTAATGCTTGCTCAGTTTGAACCAGCTAACCTGTCTGACTTGAAATTCTTAACATGGAAAAAGTTTTGCTGATTGCTGTGACCTCTGCAAGAAGGGTGTCTGGGTTTACTCCTAAGAATTTGCAACTGTCTCATTTTCCACAGAGACTGGCTTTTCTTGAGAAATGATTCTTTTGTGCTTAAAGTGGTATCGGAGTTTACTTTAAGCTAAACTCTCCATCTCTGTTTTTTCCTGAACCAAAAAATGGTTGAGGAGGGGGATCCTCATTACAATGGATGTGCACAGACCTCTGGTACTAACTTGACAGAACTAAATCTTTCAGCTTTTCAAGCCAGTTGTTTATTTCAAGGGACAGGCTGTGTCAAAAACAGACTATTTCCAAATGGCTGTGGTCTTTAGTTATACACACCAGAACAAAACTATTCTAGGCAGGGTTAAGACTTGCTGTATCCGGGCCTTGGTTTCTTCTTTGACTTTTTGGAAAGGGTTGGGTTCTAGAAGCCGCAACTTGGTGCTCTGTATATAGTTTTACAAAGCAGTACAAGCTTTATTTCCTTTTCTAGGTCTAGACCACTCTCCAGAGACTGCTGTACTCTTCATCTTTCACCTTCAAAATGTAGGAAGCTACAGTAATCTACCCATATAGCTAAGTGTACTGCAACACTGGTCAATATGATGAACGTTCGACTGTTATGGTACGTTTACTTACAGCTGTAGATGTTCGAATTATCATTGCTGCAGTAGCTGCTCCCTCCCTTCATCCCATTGCTTGTTTTGGTGTTTTTATGCCGGGGCTAGATATAACACACAGCATACTTCTCTCCTCAGTCATGCTCTCCTCATACTTTGCTAACCTTTTGTACATGGATGTTGACCTGAACTAACCAGTTACTTAACATCCCACTAGTATCTATCAAGTTCCCCTTTTTACTACTTTATAAGAATCTTTAAATTAGCTTTTACAAAAAAAAATGCACTCTGTATATGTTTTTTCTAAATTTAGAATCTCAACAATGTTCTACTATTATCTTATTATTGTATAATTTGTATGTTGTGCTGTAAGTTATGTTGTTGCCTATGCTTGGAGCTTTTCTCCCCGGGCCTCTACTGAAAATGGACATGTATCCAGTTAGACTAGCCCGGTCAACAAATGTAAAATAATAAAAAAATAAATAAATATAGGTTCATAGGTTGGTATTAGGCTATTGGCCTGAGGGCCTATGCAAGCCTAGCCATAACAATTCCCTGGATATTTCTTCCCACAATATTTACTTCTCTAGACCTCTGTCTAGCAGGGCAACTGACATGATCTCCGGGGTGAATTTCCTATCTCCCATCCAATCATCCAGGTTCCTTTTGAAGAGGGCCAATGAGGCGCTCTGCTTGACATGCATGGGCAGTCTGTTCCAGAGTGTGGGCAGTCTCTGGGTCAGGAACCTATCCCTGAAGCATGTTTTGTTCATTGTGATGACAAGGTTTAGATCCCTGGAGTGTGTGGCTCTGAGGGATTGGATTTCTTTAAGTGGAGCATGTCCAACAGCTCGGGGTTTGACATGGCCTTGTATGTTAAGCAGAGTTCGCCTCTGAGTAGACTATATGCCACAGAGTATAGCTGGAGTTTTTTTAGACGGTCAGCATATGGCATCTGCTTTAGGCCTGTGATTCTTTTAGTGAGGTATTTCTGTGGCCTTTCTAGCTGTTGCAGATGTCTTGTGAGGTACATACCAAATGGGGCATTATACTCTATAATGGGTCTAATGAGGGATGAGTACAGTGGGACAATGACCTCCTTTTTTTCTGGATGAAAAGCCCTTCGTGATGAGGTGTGCCACATAGAAGGATTTCCTGACTGTTGTGGCGATGTGGTTATCGAAAGTGAGACCACTGTCCACCTGTGTCCCTAAGTCTCTCATCACACTTTCTATGTTTAGTGTCCTGCCACCTATGTGGTAATTCATGGGTACATGTTTTTTTCCAAAGGGGATAACTGTACATTTCTTGGCATTAAGCTTGAGCCCATGGCTCTGGCACCAGGCATCTGTTTCTGTAAGGCCCTTTTGTAGAATATCCACATCATTTGGGGATTCAATAATGGCTCACAGTTTGCAGTCATCTGTGAACTTTGTTAGCCAGAGTCCCTTAGTGTTGGCCTGTACTTCAGAGAAGTAGATGCCAAGCAAGAGTGGTCCCAGGACTGAACCCTGAGGTATTCCAGTTGTCTGGAGCTGGATTTGGAGTCTGCTACTTTTACTATCTGGGTTCTGTCAGTAAGCCAGTTGGCGACCCATCAAGTGATGTAGTGATTTATGCCCAGCTTAGTAAGTTTATCTATGATTTCAGAGTGGGGGATGGTGTCGAAGGCCTTGGCAAGGTCCAGATAGGCTGTGTGGACCACCTTACCCTCATCCACAGCTCTGGAGACTGATTCGAAGAAGTCAGTCAGATCCAGGAGACAAGATCTGCCCTTCATAAACCCAAACTGGGTGAGGTCCAGTGTTTTGAAGGTTGCCAATGTCTTTGTTTATAAGCTCCATGATGATGTGTTCCATGCCCTTGCAGATCAGGCTTGTCAGACTGATGGGACGGTAGTTCCCGGCATCCAAGGCAGATCCTCCCTTGTGGAGCTGGATAACTGTAGCTGTGCGCCACTCAGTGGGCACGAAGCCTGAGGTGAGGCTATGATTAACCATGACACTTAGGTGAGGTGCCAGTTCATTTTGTCGTTCATGTAGTACACAGCTTGGGATGTCATCTGGTCCCATGGATGCTGTATTCTTAGCTTTGGAGAGTGCGGTTTCTACCTTAGTGGCCGTGATTACCAGAATTTGGCAATCTTTTGGTATTGAGATGGGCCCTTTAGGGGGTGAAGTTGGCACTAAATCGATCTGCCAAGATATTGGCAATATCCTTGGGATCAGTATATTTAATGCCATTCTGTTGTAGCCCAGAGCAGATCTGAGCATTGCCATTTAGATTCTTGACATAACTATAGAATGCCTTGTATTCCACGGTGGTGCAGCGGTAGCGTTGGCTTACAGCAAGAGGTTCTCCCGTTCGATTCTCGGCTTGGGTTTGGGAGTGCCTTCTGTGTGGAGTCTGCATGTCCTCCCTGCGATTGAGTGAACGTTTGAAAGACATGCGTTGAATGGGCATGCCTTCGTTGAGGGTTGGGTGTCGGGCTGGCAACTCGACACCATAAAAAAAAAAAAAAAAAAAAAAAAAAAAAAAAAAAATTGCCAATCATTAGCGGACCGGAGTTCTGCTGTGGTGGCCCCAACCATGAAAAGCTGAAAGACAAACAACAACATAACTATAGAATGCCTTGTGGTTGTCTTTGGGATCTTTTGCAATTTTATTTTTGCAACTAGCTTTAGAGGATTTTATGAGGGATCTCAGCTTCTTACTGAGGCTGGTGAGGGATTTTTTTGTATCCTGGGATTTTCCTCTTTTCTGCAACAGTTTCTTCCTTCTGTTGTATAGTTTGTTTATAGCAGAGGGCCACCAGATTGGCTTCCTTTTTTTGGAGAAGAGCATCTTGGTTCTATTTGGGATGGCAAGATTCATGCACGAGTGGATGTTCTCGTACAGTGCCTTAGTGTAGGATTCTGCAGTCGAACTTCCAGATCCTGTCTGCGTGGGTGTTGTGAAGTTTGTCACTTCTGACTTCAGTAGCATGAAGTTGGCTTTGGAGAAGTTTTTTAAGGCGGTTTCCTTACTGGGGGGTGGGATGTGGATGTTGAGGGTAAGTTGCTTATGGTCAGATCTGACCAATGAGGGGGAGACAAGTGGTGTGGAGCATCTATCTCCCATGTTGGTAATGACCAGGTCTAGGATATTAGAGCCCCTGGTGGACAATGGATTAGTTGATCTAGGGCGTTGGATTTTATGAATTCCAAGAACCGTTGGGAAAAGGAGTTGGTACCCAAGTAGTTTTCCCAGTTAATGGCATGGTAGTTGAAATCATCCAGTATTAGGCTGTTTGGTTGTATCTTAATATTTTCCAGTATGTTTAGAAAGGTGTAGTGAGAATCTTGGGGCATGGTGGGGGGATCTGTAGCAAACTACAATTTGGATTTCTGTCTTACCTAGTGTTAGTTGCACCTGGAGAATTTCAGATGCATTGTGTTGGGCAACTAGCCTGGAGGTGTGAATATCCTTGGTGATTATGGACACTCCTCCACCTTTAGTGTTTCGGTCTTGGTTTTGTGGCCGAAACGTGTGGTAAGAGTTGTAGCCTGGTATTGCAGAGGTGCTCTCTGGAGCCTTGAACCAGGTCGCAGTTACTGCACAGATATCGATGTTCTCCATTTTTAGGAGTGCCTCGAGAAAGTGCATTTTGAGGTTTAGACTTCTAGCATTGAGTAGCATTACCTTCAGATTTTGCATGCTTGTATCTGTTACGGTGATGGTTTTATCCTTTGAACCTTGCCTAAAAAAGGCACTATAGGGGTGGTAAGAACTTTAACCAGTAACCTGAATCCCAGGGGTGGCAGGTGCAGACTATTTCTGGCAAAGCATCATGGTTTGCCGATCATGCCTTCCCAGGCCGACAAATACTGGATCCCCTTTGAATGACACCAGAAGCTTAGCCAATTGTTGAAGTCCATTTTGTCCTTATACTGTGGTATCATTCTGGGCGAAGGCAGGATGCTACTCAGGGCTAGGGTCATACCTGCCTGGGTCACATGATCCAAGAGCTCTTCCATGTCTGTCTTCATGTAGTCCAGGGAGGTACGTCGGAAGTAATTCACTCCACCATGGACAATGTCAGGGTCGTATTTGTACTTGTTGTGGAGTGACTTGAGTGAATACGTTATGCGGCGGATCCTGGCACCCGACAGGCAGCTGACTGTAATTTTCTCCTTGTTCAGCCTGGTGAGTTGGGACATCAGTGTGCCTGACTATAGAGTCGCCTGCGACTAAAGTGTTGGGTACATTGTCTTGCCTTAGGGGCTGTTGTTGGGTGGCACACTGGTGGTGTGAGCTGTGTGTCACTTTGGTTGTGACTGGTGTTTGCGTTTCAGCTTCGGAGGTCCTTGTTGCTTGGGCAGGTTAATGTTAAGGGCCTCTGCATATGTGGGTTTAGTGTTGCTATGTGTGGGTGTTGATGGTGTGGGTTATGAGTTGCTTGAGGTGTAATGCAGGTGTTAACCTTCTCCTCTTGACTGTCTAGCACAGCCTTGGCTGGAGAGCTTGGCTTCCAGTTTGGCTACGTAAGTGCATCTCTCGCAGGTTGTAGTGTTGGGTGGTAGGAGGAGAGGATTGTCTGTGTACATGAGGGAGTTGCCGCATTGCCCCAGTATGCCCAGATTCACCAGGTGGACAGGAGAAATCACCGGAAGCTGACCCTTGGACATGCCCATTTAGGTGCTTTTTTGTATAGTTTAAGAGCTTTATTGTAAAAACACACACTAACAGTGAATATCCACAAGCGTCAAAGTTAGTGTCAAAGCTTACAACAGATGTGACTTTTGCCAAGCAGCATGATAGAGTAATAAGTGATTTTGTGCATAGGGGATACAATAGAGAAAACATACAAACTACCTTAGAAACCAATATTGGTTTAAGGACTGGAAATGGTAGACCTTTCTTTTATGGGAGGTCTACCATAGACTCCAAGACATCTAAGAAGTCTTGTCCTCAGACACAGGCTTGTCATTCCATAAACCAATAGGAATAATCAGATCAATAGGATTATTACCAAAAATTGGAAATTCCTAGGAATGGATGACAGAATTAGTTCCTTAGTTGATGATAGACCTAGGATAGCCTACAGGAACATGAAATCCCTTAAGAGACTTTTGTGCTATGAGAAGACGGATGCATATCCTAAAGTATCTCAAAGGAAAGGGACGTTTCCTTGTCGGACGTGCAATCAATGCACATATATAGCCAATGACAATATATTTAGGCATCCACATTCTGGTCGCACATATACTTTCTCTTTTTATGCTGATTGCAAAACAAGGGATTTAGTATATCTCGCACAATGTGTAATATGTCAGAAATATTATGTAGGCAAAACCAATAGAACCCTTCGTGAGCGGATAAGGGAACACATTTATACAATCAACAAAGAGAATACAACCAATGCCTTAGCCCGACACATAATAGATAATGGATCTCGGCATCATTTTAAGTTTAGAGTCTTAGAAATAGTTAAAAGGACAAATAGGTTAGGTAACATAAAAAATCGTACAGAAGAAATAGAGAATAAGTGGATTTTGAGACTACAGGCACACCAGCATGGGTTGAATGAGAGGATTAGCTTAAAACCATCTTTGGCAGCTAGGTCCTTCAAACATTAAAATGTCCCTATTCATTTATATTATATGTACATATGTTTGTTTTTTTTATACATATACTTTTGTATACATTTCTACATATACTATTTTTTTATGTATATACTTTTATACCTGCATCCTGAAATTTATTATAGGTTTTTTAAGATGTTGAAAGACTATATATTTTATCCATTTAGTAATATGCATCTATTAATGTGCAATTCGTATTTAGGTAAAAACTTTTTAATCACTGTTTTTAAAGTATTACATTTATTGATAATTGATAATTACACAATCAATTAATTAATGATGGGCGTGACATCAGGCTATATAATACTTGGATTTTTGTTAGTATGCCATCAAAGTCTGATGAAGCGTTACTAAACGTGAAAGTGCTAACTGTCCTAGGCATTTCGTTCTGAATAAAGGATTTTTATTCTACGCTTTTGGTGAACTTCCTTGAAACTTCTTTGTAATTCAGCATTGGTGCACTCCTGGATTTGTTTTTTGGCATTGTTACGTGCTCGTTACAGGAGTGCTTTACTCAATTGGGAGGTTTGCTATCTTTTCATTTAGAGTGCACTTTAGGTGAATTAATTGATTTATTTGTTTAATTGATTACTTTATTTCGCGCCTTTTTGGTTTGTTTTTGATATATAAATGTAATTGGAGCACTGATTTTGTATTCTGAAGAAGGCTGTGTTGTATCAGTCAAAAAGCGCTTTAATTCATTCATTCATTAAACCGGAGTGTGGCTGCCAGTTCGCGTCGGTTTTCTCATTTTAAGCTGTTTATTCTACCAAAGTGTGATGACTGCAGCAGTGAAACACGATGAACATAGTACAGTTGTGTACCTACCATAAATGTAGATGTTCGAGTGTATTCACTGTTGCAGTCCTGGTTACCCACCCGCCATTCACCTCTTTGCTGGGACTATTCCGTACTTCTCAACTCTATACAACCTATGTGGTGTATTTGCTTTTAGAAGCAGGAAATGGTTTAAGTAATCTGTGCTTGGTGGTTTGGCATATTTCTGTCTTTACAGCCTTCATTTCTGGGGGCACCTGACATCTGGGGCAAGAAAAACTGAAGAAAATGGCGTTGGTTGCAACTTTTATACCCCTGGCGCACTGACGTCAGGGAAGAGGCGACAGCAACTGATGCCGGACCAAGACTTTGGAACTCGGGCCGACTATGGGTTGCCTGCCAGCAGGATAACCCAAGTGTAATGACTGCAACAGTGAATACACTCGAACATCTACATTTATGGTCTGTACACAACTGTACTTTAGGCTTCATTATTTCTCACCGGAGGTGGTTCATATTTCATCTTCTCATAAGCACTCCACCAGGAAGATTTACTACAGTAAATGGAAGAGGTTTTCAGTCTGGGCTCATACCCAAAAGATTGACCCTTACACTGCTCCAATGTAGTCGGTATTGGATTTCTTGTCTATGCTCTTTAACCAGGGTTCAGCGGCTGCAACCATTAAAGTCCAATTGGCGGTGATTTCTACCTTTTATGTCGCAAACGTGCCTAGTCTGATGGCTCATAGACTCTGTAAGGCTTTTCTGAAGGGCATTCTGCTACTTCGTCCTCCGGTATTGGAATCCGTCATTCCTTGGGATTTAAACATTGTTCTTCAGGCTCTTACTTTATCCCCCTTTGAGCCTGCAGCCACTTGTGATTTAAAATTCTTAACTTGGAAGACTGCCTTTCTAGTAGCAATCACGCCAGACGCGTTTCAGAGCTTCAAGCCTTATCAATCAAACCCCCTTATTTGATTTTTCATAAGGACAGGGTTTCTCTCAGACCCAACCCTTCCTTTCTTCCCAAAGTGGCGTCAGTCAGTAACCTTAATCAATCTATTGAGTTGCCAGTATTTTTTCCCCCTTTCTCAAACAAGGCAGAATTTAAATTTCATCAGTTGGATGTACACAGACAATTACGTTTTTATCTGCACAGAACCAAAGACCTCAGAAAATCTGAGTTGTTTGTTTCCTTTTCGGAAAACAGAATTGGGTCTCCTGTCTCCAAAGTCACGCTGTCCAGGTGGATCTCCAGTTGCATTTCTTTCATTTATTCCTCGGGGTAAAGATTTACTGTTCCCGGTAAAGGCTCACTGTACTCTGTATCTACATCTACAGTCTATCAGGACAGATTGTCTATGGATGATATTTGTACTGCGGCTACTTGGGCATCTCCTCACACCTTTGTTACTCATTACAAGTTGGATGTGGTATCTAGGGGCCGGTCTTACTTTGGTTCCACAGTGCTCAGGAGTATTTTCCATTGATCCTCCCAGGATTTAGGTGCTAGGGATGCTGTCCCACTGGTAAGAATGTAGGCGAGATTGGACTACATAACATCAAGAAGTTATGTACTCACCATAACGTTCGATGTATGTAGTCCATCTCGCCTCACATTCTTACTTACCCCCCCCCCCTCCTTCCCCCTTCCTGGAAGATTTGGAGGTTAGGTCTGGTTTCAGAACTCCCTTCTTTCTTGGTTTGTTCTTCCTTTCCTTGGGTGGTGTTATGCATGGAGAATGAGTGCTGGTGTTCGCAGCAAACTAGATCTGGGGATATAGAGCAGTGCAGCATGGGATGCCATCTTAGCCCAGCCAATAGAAAGACTTCGAGGTAGAAAAGTTTTGGCCGAGTCGGAGCCAACATTCGGTTCTGAACCCACGGGTAAGAATGTGAGGCGAGATGAACTACATACATTGACCGTTATGGTGAGTACATAACTTCTTGTTTTTGCTCAAAATTGGCAGTTAGTAACCTAGGACAAGTGGGTACTAAACATCGTATCACAGGGTTAGAGATTCCATTTCCACACACTGCCAATGGCAAATGGTTGGCCAGATCTGCCAAAAAATCAATGGGCAGAGGCACAAACAGGTTATGTCCCTCATGGATATGGGGGCCATTCAGGCAGTACCAGAACAGGAAAAAGGACAAGGTTTTTACTCGAGACTGTTCTTGGTACCCAGAAAGGACTAGGCCTGGCAGCCAATACTGGATTTATTGATTTTGAACACATACCTGGACATTCCAAAATTCAAAATGCTGACTTTGCAGCAGCTTCTGCCCATGCTGGGCAAGAATGCTTGGCTGGTTACTTTAGACCTAAAAGAGACATACCTGCATGTTCCAGTAAGACAGTCGTGCAGAGGATACCTCAGATTCAAGGCTGGCTTAATGCATTACCAATTCTCTGCACTGCCCTTTGGCTTATCTACTGCGCCCAGGGTCTTTACAAAGTGCCTGGCACCAGTAATTGCATTTTGCAGACAAAGAAGCATACGGATATATCCTTGGATGACTGTCTCATTCAAGCAGAGAACAAGGACACTCTTCTTCGACACCTGGCGTTTGTGAAAAGGCTTCTAACATGCCTAGGGTACACAATAAATGAAAAGAAGTCACAACTGGTACCCTCTGAAAGTATAACCTTCCTGGTTGCAAGCTTGAATACAACTGCCCAGATGGCTTACCTCACGCCAGACAAAGGCAACTGACTACTTACTTCAAACTGATGGCAACAAAAACCCAGTCTTCTGCAAGACAAATTCTGCAGGCTCTGGGCTTCATGGCATCCTGCATCCTACTAATTCCATATGTACTACTAATTGCATATGAGGAAACTTCAGTGGTACCTAAAAAGTTTATGGAGTCAACATTCACACAGTATGGAAACAATGATTCCTCTCATTCCCTGCCTGCAACAGGAGTTTCTATGGCGGGCAAAGGCCTGTCACCAAAACATGGGACGGCCCTTCACTCTACCTCCTGCCAGCCAAACCTTAACAGCATACACATCAGATTATGCCTGGGGAGGCACATGGCAGGAAGATGCATTCAGGGCATACGGGCACCAAGACAAATGCATCTGCATATCAACCAGAAAGAGATGCTAGCTGTTCAAAATGCCCTAACAGCCTTCAAGGACTTACTTCATCCAGGACAACTACTGATAAAGACGGACAACACAGTCATGTGGTATATAAACAAGCAAGGGGTCACACTCATACCCCCTTTGCAGATTAATCATGGCACTGTGGGACACAGCTTTGACCTACCAAATACATCTTCAAGCTCAATTCCTGCCAGGAAAACAAAACACTCTGGCGACGATTTAAACAGAAACCTTATGAATCCTCACGAGTGGAAACTAAATCCACAAGAATTTAGCATGTTAACAGTGAAATGGGGGAGCCCAGACATAGATCTATTTGCCTCTCCTCAAAATTATCAATTGAAAAGATTCTGCACAAGCACTTATCACAGACCAGCATGGAAAGTGGACACCCTATCCTTCAGTTGGAAAACCTGTCAGTTTACGCCTTTCCTCCTCTGCCTCTTCTACCCAAGGTCCTCCTAAAAGTCAGACAAGAGAAGCCAAAGTTGATATTAATTTACCCGGACTGGCCCCGCCAATACTGGTACCCAATCCTAAGAAACTTGTCTCAATACCCAGCTTGGACCTTGCCTCAAAGACCACAACTACTGTCCCAGCAAAACAATCAGATCCTGCTCAATCAACTACAGACTCTGAACGTGGCAGCATGGCTAATCATGTAATCATATGAACGACACCTGTCAGTAAAGCTGTGATGGATGTCATTTTGGAAGCCAGAAGGCCTAGTACTTGAAAATCTTATGCTGACAAATGGAAGCGATTCTGTGCTTGGAATCGAGCACAAGGAACTGATACCGCAGAACCACATATTCCTCAGATATTACAATACTTAACTGAGATGCGTGACAAAGGTCCATCTTTCTCCGCAATCAAAATCCATGCCTCTGCCATTTCGGCTCATTACAATACAGAGCCACCAATCTTTTCTCATCCTTTACTAAAACAGTATCTTAGAGGAGCCAAAAATTTAAGGCCTCCTAGAAGAACACCATTACCTGCATGGGACCTCAATTATGTGTTGGAAAGGCTCACCCTGCCTCCATTTGAACAGGCCGCTACCACTGATGTAAAGTTCTTATCATGGAAGACCGCTCTGCTACTAGCAATTACTTCAGCAAGAAGAGTTTCAGAGCTACAGGCCCTCATGGCTGTAGAGCCCCTTTTATCATATTTTACCCAGACAAGGGTGTCTCCGAGGATGAATCCTACTTTTATGCCTAAGGTGGTTTCCGTTGTGGCTCTTAACCAAACAATTCATCTGCCAACTTTTTATCCAAATCCGCAGAACAAAGGGGAGAGAATTCTGCATTCTTTGGACATAGACAGCTAAGATTCTGCTTGAGCAGGACTAAAGCTCTAAAAAACTGAGCAATTACTAGTGTTATATGCTGCAGGATCAGAAGGAAAGGCTATGTCAAAGCAAACACTTTCAAACTGGATAAGCCACTGCATCCGTTTCTGCTACTTTCACCATGGTAAACCTGTGCCCCAAGGGCATTAGTTCTCATTCCACCAGAGCTGCAGCTACTTCAGCAGCCTTTCTCAGAGGTGTACCAACCAAAGACATTTTAGAGGCTGCTACTTGGAGTTCTGGTCACACCTTTACAAAGCATTACCATTTGTCTCTCCACTCTAAGTCCAGGGCAGGCTTTGCCACTGCACTGCTGCAGGGTCTTATAGCCGCACCTATTGCTGTTTAGCTCCAACCTCCCAACCATAGCTTTGGGATTCTACCCAAATGTAATGACTGCAACAGTGAAACACGAAGAACATAGTACAGTTGTGTGCACTTACCATAATTGTAGATGTTTGAGTGTATTCACTGTTGCAGTCCAGGTTACCCTCCCACCATTCCCCTGTCATTCTACAGTGTCTTTCCTTCTCTATCTTCTACAACCTATGTGGTGTATTTGCTTGTAGATGAAGGTAAAGTTTATATTGATGTGTGTGTGTGTGTGTGTGTGTGTGTGTGTGTGTGTGTGTGTGTGTGTGTGTGTGTGTGTGTGTGTGTGTGTGTATATATATATATATATATATATATATATATATATATATATATATATATATATATATTAATGCTACCTTTTTAGGGGCAAGAAAAACTAAAGAAAATGGTGTCGGCTGCATGTTTTATACCCCTGATGACCTGACGTTATGGAAGAGAAGACTGCAACCGACGCAGGACCCAAGACTTTGGAATTCAGGCCGACTGAGGGCAACCTGCCAGCAGATTACCCAATTGTAATGACTGCAACTGTGACATCCAAATTTATGTTAAGTGTACACAACTGTACTTTCTCGGCAGATGTGGTTCCCCTTCCTTTGTTTCATCTTTTTTTATCCTCCCTGGATATTGGACCCAACTCCAGTTCTCATCTCACACCCATCTGTCTCATCTCAATATCCTAGCCCTCAAACTAATAGCGCATCTTCTCCAGTTCCAGTAATAGACAGCCCAGGCTTTCTTCCCCAGTACGTACCATTTTGTTATTCTCTCAAAAAGACTTGACCACGGAGGTTTACAAGAGTAAATGGAAAATATTTTCCTTGTGTAATTGCAAAGTTATGTTGATGTTTTTTTGTCCCGGTCTCTGCTTTTCCTGATTGCCTGGCTACAATCTTCATAAAAGGAGCTGTTTTTTCTATGATTTATTTACACTTTGCAGCCATTCCAAATTTTCATGTAGGAGTTATAAAAAAAAAACAAAAACAAACCTTTGGCTTTTTCCATGTTTAACAAAATGGTCCAAACACTGCAGTAATGTGCCGATAAGAGACTAAAATCACACAACAAATGAGCACTTTCGTCTCTAACGCAAAACTTCTTCAGATAAAATACTTGAACAGAGCCTATATTTTTATACCATTAACTAACTGGCTGGTAATCATTAATCACATTAACATTTTAATTGTACATTGTTAACCCATAATTTCAGGTGTACCTTTATAGAAAGTCTATTTAGCTTTTTCAAAGCCATTATACAAAAGCAGCCCTTTCTTTTAAAATAGCTTTTACTGACACATACTCGTACTTATTCAAACAAGGAAAGCAATTGGCATTTAATCCAAGTTGCCATTTTAATTCCTTTCTTAACAGAGTTAACTTCCAGTCACTACCTCTGGGATTCTTTTTGACAGTTTCTAAAATACCAAACTGAAAACCTGCAAAATTAGCACAAAGTGTGGAGTGTTTGTAGAAAGCGCGGGCTTCCTTTTTTATTTTAATATCGTGAAGGTGCTCATAAATTCTGTTCTTTAAAGCTCTGTCTTTCCAATGTAGAATGCTGAACATCCTCCATATTTAGCTAAATTTACCAGTTGATTTGTGCTACAGTTGCCATTACACAAAAACCTTACTCTCCAACCCATTTTCTAGATTAATATGGTCAGTCTTGATATTACATGAGTACTGTTTACACTTTCCACAAGGAATTGTTCCCTTTCTCACCTTTGTTGTACTGACCGTATCCTTTTCCAAAATGTGTTTAAAATTCCTACTGGTCTTAAAAGAAAGTGTGGGCTCATGCCCTACCACCTCATACAAATTCCATGTTCACTTTGAAAATACTCCAATTGTTTTTCAATATTTGACAAATATACCTAGTATATGTGTTATATTCCATTACTAGTACCCTGTCATATCTTTCTTCTTTTACTTTCTTCGTACCCACTCCAGGCTCTGTACTAAGCAAGGGGCTATATTTTGTGCCCCATCCTCTATATGCTTAAATCAAGTGTTGCTCTGATTATGGATTCATACAAGGTAAACTGGGCCAAGGAGATACCCCCCCCCCCATGAATTGAAACTTTATTCTGGGGTCTTATGAGAATTTAACCAACTGTGGGGAACACCTCAAGGAGATCTCTTTTGACTTTTCTCTCGGAAGGGAACAAAGGTTCTGCTCCAGGGCTACTTGTAAACAGGCTTGGAAGACATGTGCCTTTTCATGCCCATAGATGGGAATGTTCTCATCTGCCTTTTCATTGATACCCAGGATTCCATTAAAGATCTAGAAGTAGACCCAAAAACTTGAGATGCTTACTCCCTTTTTGCACAGGCAACAGTGGTTCTCCATTCTTTTTAATCTGACCAAGGACACCTCCTACAGGCTTCCTTACAGACTGGATTTACTCACACAAGAGGGTGTTGCACTCAAACCTGAACAACTCTACAGCTCAGTGTCTGGATGACACCTTTAGAGGGTGTGCAGCAGATACTAAAGGCGGAAAGTAAAAGCTGTTAGTAGAAAAATAATTGCAAGTGGAAAATGTTTTGTGGTAGATGTGAATCCAAGCACCAGGACCTTCTTCAGACCTGGTTGCCTCTGTTTTTTTCATTATTGGCGAGTCATTTTTTTTTTTTTGTCCTTTTTTTTTTTTTACTTTGCATTTATTAAATTATCACTTAATGCATCAAATGCACAGTAACAGAAGACACAGCAAACCATATTAAAAATTATTCCATGTACATACATTGTTGCAGATCATTTTTGTGACTAACATGACATGAATTGCTGAATTCCTACCTTCACTTAAACCTCACTTCTCCTAATCCTGAACATTATTCAGCTTCTGTTGTTCCCACTTTTCATTCATTTCTCTGTAATTTGTTCTTTCCCTTTTCTCAAGGTGGGACTTCCAGTTACTTTATAATGTCCTGGACTTAATATGCTATTGACTTAGAATTCGATTTTCATTTTCTAGTAATTACCTTTTTGGCAGCCATCAGATTTAAACTTGACAAGGCCCTGCTATGTCTAGGCAATACATATCTTGTACCCCAGCTCAAAATATAATTTCTTTAGTTGCAGCCATTTGCTCAACCAACATTTCTGGCTTTGTAGGGAATTTTTAAAATCACCCAGCTCCTTATACTCCCTAAACGTGTGTTCCAGGTCCTTCTTTCTTCCCTATCACTCTTCTGACATTTGCTGTCTACCTTAGGAAAAATACTTTGAAGTGTGGTTGGGGTGTAATAATACCAGTGCAAACACTTCCAAGTAAAGATCCTAAACCTTCTGGACTTTATTGCATACTTGGGAGCCATACATATGTCCTTTCAGTGTTCTCTTGTAAATTGCTTATCCAGTCTCTCTTCGCTGTCATTTCTAACCTTCTCTGCTTGATTTGTAGAGTTATGCAATATTTCTTATGCCGTACAATTTACTGCATCTTTTAACAGCAGCTACTAGAACAGATGCAACAAAAATTCTACCAGAGTAGATCTTTAATTTAAGATTCCTGTAGCCCTTTCTCTTTGCCTCTACTATCAGTCCCTGGTAGGGAAGGCAGTGTCTAGTCTGCAGTCCAGATCTCTTCATGGCCTCATTCCACTCTGTTAACTTTTCTTTAGTTATTTGCTCCCGATACCATGGGTCCTTTGCCAGTTTCTCTAGTAAATTCCAGGCCCTGTAAACTTATGTTCTGTACCCTACTTGCAGTTATCTCTATTGCAAAGTGTCATTTTTTCCATTTTCTTAGAATACTTTCTGCTACTCTCTGGAGAGGGGGGGGGATATATATATATATATATATATATATATATATATATATATATATATGTTCTTCTTGAGTATCTGCATTCAAAATCCCTTTCTTGCATCCCTTTTCCCACTTCGTCATCCCTTTTAGTTTTGAATTCTAACCTTCTGCTTAGGTTAGGTATATGTGTTAACTTTGTAGCTCTAAAATATTTCAACTCCAGTAATCCTAAACCACCTTGTCCTATTGGAAGGATCAACTTCTACCATTAACCCACCCCAAGAATAATTCCTTCAGTTATTCATTTATTGTTCACAAATTCTCCTGTAGTTGATTTTAATGTATGCCTGACCTATAAATAAAACTAAAGGGACTAAAACATTTTCACTGTTTGAATCTTGCTTTCCATATCCATAAATAAAAAGTTCCATTTTTCTCAGTTTGTCTGAATTTTTTGTTTGGTCTCTTCAGGTATCCTTAGCTGCTGTATCAGAAGCCTTTTTAATCCTTGCTTCTAAATACTTCCATCTTATTGTGCCCCCATAAATATAGGTATTGCTGAGCCAATTTGTTAATGGATACATAATGTATGGTTGTAGCCTTTTTTTATCTTCATTAATTTTATATTTCATAAAAGATTTGAAACTTTCTCAGTGTGTTCCATAGTACTGAGATGTCATTTTTTGGTTGTCTGATACAAAATATCTGCAAGTAAAACCAACATTTCTTGATTATCATAACAATTATGTCCTTGTATTTTTGAGTCCCTTATTTTCTTTCCAAGGGATCGAAATATAAAACACGTAACAAAGGGGAAAGGGGACACCCCTGCATGGTTTGTCTGTTCAAGCACCAGTTATCAAAAAGGAACCCTTTCACTTTAATTCTTACTTTGAATCCTTCATATATCTTCCTAATTATCCTTGTTGTATCAAGGAATGCAAATGCCTCCATTGCCATACTCCTAAAATCCAGCTTACTCTGTCGAATGCTTTCTCTGAGTGTAGACCTACCAACATCAGGGGTTATTTTTCTTACATTCTTCTTGGGTTCTGGGTCATTGTTCTGTTAATCCATATATCAGTGTTAGCACCACTCTTGCCAGTTTTAGCTAGTGTAGGTGTAAACAATTTATCATCATGGTTTAAAATTGAAGTGGGTATATATGAAGCTGGGTCTGATGAGTCTTTGCCATCTTTAGGTAATATAGCCACCTCGGCTCTCTTCCAGGATGTTGGTGCTTCACCTGCTTTTAAAATACTACAAACGTAAACACAGCTCCGCAGCAGTTATCCACGGCGCCAAAAAACACTGTTCGTTACTCCAGGACAAAAAATCTATACTCCAAAACGTAATGCAGTTCCAAACAAGTTTAAAACAGTTAATCAGAGAATCACAGGCGTGGACTTCAGTGTACTGTACACTGAAGTCCACGCCTGTGATTCTCTGATTAACTGTTTTAAACTTGTTTGGGACTGCATTACGTTTTGGAGTATAGATTTTTTTGTCCTAGAGTAACGAGCAGAGTTTTTTGGCGCTGTGGATAATTGCTGCGGAGCTGTGTTTACGTTTGTTACATTTTGGTTTCCGCAGTGGAATTTACCGTTTGGTGGTGCTGTTTATTTATTTTACTTACTGCTTTTAAAATACTGTTAAAGTCTTGCATATATTTATCATTTTTTTCCCCCTCCAAACTTCCACAGGAATATCATTTGTTCCTGGAGAATTTCCTGAACATTGATTATACATCACTGTTTTATTCCATTTCCCATCTTGACTATTAGTTGTTTGGCCTGCACTACCTCTAATCTTGATATAATTAAGTTTTCCATAAAAAAATTCCATTGGTGCTCTTGTTTTTCACGTTTTTCTGCTTTATACAAATTTTCAAGAAATTTCTGAAATCTCTCTCATACCGCTAAATGATGTCTGTGTGTGCACATTTTTTTTTTTTTTTGTAAGGGGTTTCTTAAGTTTGGCGACAACCTGTTATACTTTCTGTTGCATAATTGTCATGTTAACAAGTTTTTGTGCTCTGTGGCTTTTAAATAGTTGCTTCATAGAAATCTTTCTAAACGTGTGTATCATTTAGAAACTCCATTATTTTTTTCTTTATCACTCTGCATTTATGCCTCTTCTGCTTCAACTCCCTTTATTCTGCAAATCTTTGTCGGCCACTTTAAAGTCTTGCTACTACTTAGTCATGTCTCTCTCTCATTTCTAATCTGTGTTTAAGCATTTTAACCTGCTTCTTAAAATTTCTGATGATATTTTTGTCTTCCCTTATAATGCAGTAATTTCTGCTACGCGTTTCTTAAGTTTTGTAAATCCAAGGAAAAAACAAAACCAACGGACTAGCCGCAAACTCGAAACTTAAAAGAAATATATACCACAGCTCAGTGCGTGAATGACACAATAGAGGCTATAAAAAATTAGCGCTTTCTTTCACTTTATTAAAAACGTGAACTTCTTCAGAAAAAAGACAATGTGCCCTCCCAAACACATGTCTTATAAATCTTTTGAACAGGATATGATGTCATGAAATTCTCAATTCTTTTTTTATACAAAATGAAAATAAAATAAGAATAAAAATGTATATTACATTTCAAATGTATAAAAAACATTTTAACATTAAATGAATTGACCTACTTTATATTGAATATTACTTATATGTACAACTGTGTCAAATTATATCTATATATAAATATAAATCAATATAGCCCTACCTGTAAACATCATCTCATACTGACATAGACTACGTGTAATCGTGAGTAATGAATGTATTCATTAGTGAATCTAATGAATTAATCTGTACACAACCCATGTGTGTTAAATAAAACAATCTACTTATACAGAAAAAATGTATACATATATGTATAAAACTGTCACCACACGAACTAGCATTATATAAGTAACTTTTGTTAAAGATGAATGACCTAATAACATCTGTCTATCAACTTGATTAATAATAGTAAAAACGTCCCAACTAGTTGATTTCTAAACTAATATATGTCTATACACATGAAAAATCAATACTTATATATCAAAAAACATTTGATATTAATGACCTCATTAAGGCCTGGAAATTGATCTGCCCCCAACAACAATTGCCAAAGTGCTTCCTTTTGTTCTAATTTGTTAACATCTCCCATGAATGTACCTTTTTCTATGTAGTCTAAAACAAAAAATTCAAACTTTTTGAATTCTCTACAACCTAAAGCATGTCTTGCAAGAGCATTATTTTTGTCTTTGTTCTTTATAGCCAGAGTGTGCTCATATATTCTCCGCTTCAAAAATCTAACAGTTTTACCTACATAGTAACAATCACAGGTGACACAGGAAGCCAAATAGACTACATTTGAAGCGGAGAATATATGAGCACACACTGGCTATAAAGAACAAAGACAAAAATAATGCTCTTGCAAGACATGCTTTAGGTTGTAGAGAATTCAAAAAGTTTGAATTTTTTGTTTTAGACTACATAGAAAAAGGTACATTCATGGGAGATGTTAACAACAAATTAGAACAAAAGGAAGCACTTTGGCAATTGTTGTTGGGGGCAGATCAATTTCCAGGCCTTAATGAGGTCATTAATATCAAATGTTTTTTGATATATAAGTATTGATTTTTCATGTGTATAGACATATATTAGTTTAGAAATCAACTAGTTGGGACGTTTTTACTATTATTAATCAAGTTGATAGACAGATGTTATTAGGTCATTCATCTTTAATAAAAGTTACTTATATAATGCTAGTTCGTGTGGTGACAGTTTTATACATATATGTATACATTTTTTCTGTATAAGTAGATTGTTTTATTTAACACACATGGGTTGTGTATAGATTAATTCATTAGATTCACTAATGAATACATTCATTACTCACGATTACACGTAGTCTATGTCAGTATGAGATGATGTTTACAGGTAGGGCTATATTGATTTATATTTATATATAGATATAATTTGACACAGTTGTACATATGAGTAATATTCAATATAAAGTAGGTTAATTCATTTAATGTTAATACATTTGAAATGTAATATACATTTTTATTCTTATTTTATTTTCATTTTGTATAAAAAAAGAATTGAGAATTTCATGACATCATATCCTGTTCAAAAGATTTATAAGACATGTGTTTGGGAGGGCACATTGTCTTTTTTCTGAAGAAGTTCACGTTTTTAATAAAGTGAAAGAAAGCGCTAATTTTTTATAGCCTCTATTGTGTCATTCACGCACTGAGCTGTGGTATATATTTCTTTTAAGTTTCTTAAGTTTTGTCTTTTTTTTTTTTTTTTTTTTTTTTTTGTAAGGTAGGTGGTAAACTGCCAGTGTCTAATTTTTATCCTGCATTTTTGTCTGTTTTTATTGGTGCCTGACCTGAGGTAGTTATTGTCTGTATCGAAACTTTCAATTAAATGCACAAGTTCCCATGAAATGTAGTTTCTCTTCAGTCTAGTGTCGTTATTGTACTTTGGGGAATATGTAAATTTTGTCAGTGTTCCTACTGCTGAAGTTGCATCTTCAATACCAAATATTTTCATGAATTTTTTTCAGAAAATTACCTTGTCTTTGTTTTCCTTTTTAGATCCCCTGATACATTCTTGCTATTGTAAATCAAGTTTCCTCTTCTATCGCCATTGGATCTTCTCTAGCAATTTGTAAAATTACTCCCCTTTTCCTTTGTTTATGATATTCTGCTGAATATCCATCCTGAAATACATTTTATCAAATTCATGTGCTCATTTCATTAGAAATGTAGGTCCTGCAGCATTGCTATTTGCACTCTAGATTTCTTAATATAATTCAATACTCTCTCCTTTTTGCCTATACATGCAAGGCCATTTGCTTTCTAAAATGTCCTTTGTCTTTTTTTATTCCTTTGCTAAGGTTCATTTGGTCTGCTTGTCTGCCCTTGGTTCCCCCTTTCTAACTATTCTCGAGTGAAACTGGTTTTGAAAGGGGTATTGTTTGTGTCCACCTGGGAAACGGGTGGCTCCTCTTTGGGTTTTTAAATTTCTGCTTGAAAAGCTTACTCTTTGAACCTGCTTATCGGGTTGAATTGAGGTTTTTAGCATGGAAAACTGTTTTACTTAATTGTTCTAGAATATCTTTATTTAGAAGCACATATGCTGAGTCAACCCTACCTCATTTTTAAGAAGGGACTGTGATCCCTGCAGTGCATACTATGTGGGCAAAACTATCAGGAATTAAAGGACAGAGTAAGAGAACATTATTATGGCATAATGAAAATGGAAAATACTAATGCCATTTAAAGGCATGCTATTGTCTGTCCTAACTGTAAGAAGTTTGCCTTTTTTGTCATAGATAGTTATGGTTGCACCTTTTATGTGGGGATGCTGATATTGAGCTAAAGGAACATGATTGGCAACTTAGGCTGAATGCCACACTTGCACCAGCTTTAAACAATTTGTTGACTAGTGTATTAAAAAACTAAATCTACTTTTGTTAATTTAAATAAAGTAGTATTGTTAACAGTGGCACTTTGAATAGCATCTGATAGCTTTTAGTTCAAATACACTCAACTTTATGTAAGCTTTCACTATATAGTGACAGTGTGGTTCATGATACTTTAAATGTCTTGAACATTACATAATTTTATTCAGTGTTTTTTAAAACATACGGATTAATGTGTGGTTCATTTTTTCATTGTTCATGCCTTTTCGTTGGTTGTCAATCTGTATGTGGTGCAGTTTGGTTTCATCTGATTACTCTGGAGTCTCTCTAATGAACGTTAAGACGAAAGCGCTCCGTATGTAATTAAACCATGAGGATTGTTACGAAGGTGGTTCACGGGTGTTCTTACTTTTGTGTGTGTGTTGAATGTTTGGATGTTAAGTTTATATTTGGAGTCCACCTTAGTTTCCATTATCGTCAGTTTGTATGTTATGGATCTGACTCGGGAATTTGCCCTACTCTTGGTAGCAACAGTCTCTGTATGTTGCTCCTGCCACTATGGAAGGAGAACATTTATGTAATTCTAGTGAAGGGCTCAATGTGAGTTGAGAGTATTTTTTCAACCACCACAGACTTGTGTTCAAACTGTGGTTAAGTCGCCCAAATACAAATCAAGCTGCTGTGTTCCAAAACCGTTCAGCTGCAACTGCTCTACATGCCATCGGCCTAGATGTTTGGTTTGCCTCACTTTGTTTGCCTTTCCTTCAGCTACCAGCACAGAGCAAGACATGCATTCTGTAACTTCTTTATTGGTAGATATTGAAAAGAAGTTACATGAAGTAAGGAATTCACAATTAAAAAATGCATGCCCAGCAGATTGTATAAGGAGTAAGGCTTATAGAGTAGTACTAGCCTAACTGCCCTTGTGAGCCTTTTTAAGCCAAGGTAATTACCCTATATGAGAATCAAACCCTGTACCTTGTGTCTGTAAAGAAGACACCCTAGTCTTTATGCCAACCTCCTGCCACTTAAGCCCACAGCACCTGGTATTCTCAGGTGGTCTTCTATGCAAGTACTAACCAGGCCTGACCCTGCTTAACTTCTGAGCTTTGTGCCAAAAGGTCCACACGTTTGGAAATGCCTGAATGGAATCAAAGCTAACTCCCAGTTCTACCATGAACTGGTGAAGTTATTTAATGGCACAGGCATTTCATTTTTAAAAATTATTAGGAAAGACAAGGGAATTTAAAATGTCTTTGATTCAGTGTTAAGGGCATTCAATGAGAGAATTAGAGAAGACTTGCCATTCACAAACCTTAAACAACAATATACAGAAAGTTTTAGTAAGGTGGACATTTAATGTTAAGTAAAAATAAACGTAAAATGCATAAATTTAAAAAGATAAAAACGGACTATGAGAAAGGAAAGGTTTATTCAATATCAAGGCAAAAGGCATGGTAATAGAAATGTATCCTGTGGGGATAATTTGGATTCGGTGATTAATAATTTTGACAGTGGTGACTCTGGAATTTGTAGACCAACCACTAGTTTGGCGGTCCGAAAGACTAGCCAATTGGCAAATGAATCATGGCACGAGAGCCGATTCGAAAACCCAAAGGAGAGAGACAACTTTGAACTTTTGGGGCAGATTCAGACATTTGTTTGATATCAGTGTGGCTGTTATAAGTTACTTAGCTCACAGTAAATGGAATTTTAAAGTTTTTAACTGATCTGATGTGATTTTTCTGAATCTATGATGCATGCTTTCGTG